>NC_043962.1:48961593-49009093 GCF_902148855.1 Sphaeramia orbicularis
GAAATAAATGTAGGAAAAAACACTGAAACGTTTTGTGTATTACTTGGCAGTGTTAACAAAATCAACCTATAGGAGGAAAAATATCACAATAATGATGATTGTTTAAAATGATACTGTGATAATCAGAGCCGTGAATTCCCAAGTAGAATTATGGAGACAAAATATAATAAAAAAATGACATCACATGATGATTGTCATGATCATGTTAAAGCCTGACCTTGTGTTACGGTGGGATAATTTAAAGGTTATTTAACTACTCACTGGTAGCTACATCAGTTATATCAGATGTATAAGCAGATAGAGTTAAATCACTCATAGTCCAGACTGAGGTACTGATCGGATTCTCATGATGTATTCTCCTGTCTTATCTGTGGAAGTGAGGAAGGACCAGTGAGTGATAAAAACAATTATAACAGGGGTGTTTCAGACCCCACATCCCCCCATCCAGTGAGAGGTGGAGAGGGAGGCCTGAACTTGTTTCCACCACCAGCTATCCCCTGAGTTCTCTATCTGCCATGTGAAACTACAAACCTGTCAAAGTCAGGACTTCCTCCTATTCTACTTCCAAGGACAAATGGTGAGGAGAGGGGATCCCACAGCAGGGGAGCGTTTTCCCAGTCCAGCTACACTTCCATAAAAATCCCAGAGGGAGGGGGTCAAAAGATCAAATCATTGTCCCCTTTCCCCAGGTCCACTCTTTAACCTCCTCTGAACCAGGCTGAGCTGGATATACAGACTGGTAGAAGCAGAAGTGGAGGCTGCCAAGAGTCCCACTGAGCCGCCAGGTCTACAATTATACCAGTGTCACTTATACATGTTCGCCTTTGAGAGATGCTGCAAATAGCACAGTGCAACTACCTACTGTCTGGTCTGAAATCCTGCAAAATTCATTAACAGATTTTACACAAAAAAGTACAAACTGACATGAGACATGAAAGTGTGACTGATGGGTTTATAACTGACAGATTAAAGGTTACTGTCCTGTAATAGAGACAACACGAGGCATAATGAAACGCGCTGATCCGGAGTGAAGTCCTTCTAGGAATCTCCGAGGAACATTGTGGTGGTTTTGGTTGGGGATGACGAGCCGCTGCTGATGCTGGAACTGAGAAGTCTGCTGAGCGCACAAAGCCATCCAGTGTGTTGGCTGAACGGAAACTCCTAATGAGATTAGATGGTGTGTGCAGACATTACTTAGCCATGACTAAATCTGCTCTCTTCCTGTTCGCAGACGGTGGAAAATTCAACAGGGGCTCAAAAGAAAAGCATCTCTAAACAGCCAACTAGACGGTGAGGCCGTTTTGCAGAGCTTTTCTTTTGTGTGCCTGTTTGTTTAGGAGACGACGGCGCGTATCCGGACATGAAAGTTGCATTAAGTGTAACGCACAGAAGTCTGGATGACTAGTCTACAGCACTGACTCATTTTCAAGATGTTGCTCGGACCGGAAGAGAGCTGAATTTTGTCTGATTCTAACTCTGTACAATACCTGCGAAAAACTTAAACATAAAAAAGGCCGGAACAACTTCAGCCTGAACCAAAAACTTCACAGCCAAGTGTAGATACTCAGAGAGAATCCGCTCGATAACACGACCGATCGGACATCATTTCACTTTCTACCGCCATCCTATCAGCCCAAGAAGCGCTGCTCATTGAAACATGTCACTTTATTTTACGTTACCTGCGATCTCTTACTTGGTCTTGTCCCTGTGCGAAACTTTACGGAGAAGCTTGTGTGATTCCTTGTTTTTCCATGCTTACTTCTGGGCTTCTAGTCTACACAGTTGTGCTGAACTGAAATAGGATCCTGGGCTTTTTCTTTTTCTGAGCAGGAAGTTGGAGCAGGCAGACACAGAGCCGGCTGACTTCCTCTCCCCTACGATTCCCCAGGCAGTTTGCCGTCTGTGTAAACACACTTTTCCTCCCCTCCTCTTCTTTCTGCCCGCTGACGGTCAGCAGTAGGCCTACTCTATGTCGGCACACATGGTCACCCAGAAACTCCTACAACCCTTCGACTGACATCATCAGGCCGCAGGCTACTGTGATGCCTTCAGGAGCGCCTCGGTAGTCCCATCACTCCCATTTCCAGTCTAGAAGTCCACTGGTCTCAGGCAGGATTTTCCTTTTCCCGTGTGCGCTATGAAGACCGAAGAAAACTTTTATTTTGAAGCGATTTGTGACGTGTGGTCAAAAGTGTGCAATATAAATAAACAGTACTTATTCATTGTTTACCCTAAAACTAAACCAAATGACCGACCAGATATGCATGATTGGCATAAAATTTTAGGTGGAAAGGCTGTCAAATAAGAAACACAGGGAATTATGTAACAACTCCAGAATTAAACAAAAGATGGTGCAAATAAATGGTGATACATTTTGTTTAAATTAAATATAAACCTTTTATTAAATACTGGAAGTGCTGCATGAGACTTTTCTAAGTTTTATTCAGTGTTTCTAAGCTCATGACGTCAAACAGATGATCTGAAGACCCACAGGTTTCTGAGTTCAGTTAGAAACTTTGTTTGTGCGTCGTTTTATCAGTTTATTATACAAATTAACAGGACCTAAAAGTCATATTTCATTTGATTTGCTATTTTTATGACACAAGATTTTTAGTCTGAAACCAGACTTTTTGGTAAAATTATCATAAAATATGAAACAGTTTGTGTTTTTTTGGGCAACAAACTAAATAAACTCTATAGGGGGAAAAAAATCCAATAATGATTGTTATTATCATTGAAAATTATATGGTCAGAGCCAATGAATTCTTATGAGAATTATCCAGATAGAATATGAAGATGACATCACGAGATGATTTTCCTGATCATGTCATAGTTTGGCCTTGTGTCAATGGTGTGGTATTTTAAAGATTAACTAACTATTCACTAATAAAGATATCAGCAGATACATCAGATGTATTAGCAGATAAAATCAAATCACTCAAAGCCCAGCCTGATGGAGTCACATCATGTATTAAATTCACTATTTCTACTGGGCCTGTATGGAAACTGGATAAAAGTAGTGTGACTGCACAGCAGCTACATACACATTTGTATGTGTAAATACTGAATTTGAATACAAACATCAGTGTTTTATCCTAAATATATAAACTTCCGTGATAATATGGGATTGGATCTAGTTTAGCATGAGGTTAAAGTAAGCCTAACAGTGACTCCATAAATGCAATATACTCTTTAAATATTTTAAACATTAAACTCTCGGTTGAAGATTTTTCGTAAGACGGAACCAAATTAAACAAAATGAAAACGTAAACACATGCTCCTTAACGCACTGAATTCTGCAGTTCCACTAATTGATGAAATGTCTGAGGGTCCATGAAGGCCTCACACAGGCCTATTTTTTTTCTTTGCAAATTATTTTTTCCACAAATGCTACAGCTATCATTGATCATTATGTAAATAGTCAGCTACCTCCTTTAATATGTTGCTGGTGTGAAACACTGTGTTTCTTGGTTGTTACACGTCTAATTAGGTAACAGAAATATGCGGAGAGACCGGTTCACTTTAACCGTATTCTTGGATTGGATATTTGGATTCTTCAAACACTGTTTGTCCATGTTGTGTTCCACAGGTCCATATCCACATCACGTGAACGCCTTTGGGTCATTATACTCCATACAATCGTGTGACCGACCTATGGGGTTCAGCCGTCTCTAGAGGTGAGGCAGCGGCGGGGCGTGTCCCTTAACGCGGAGCATCTGATTGGTGGAACCACTACCAGCAACTGAAGGTGGTACCTTGGAGAGAGGCGCATACGGCTCATTGCTGTAGTCCCACTAACGCGCAATGCCTCGTTTCACTGTCCACATTAGAGATGAGTGGCTGGCAGTACCCTGCCGGGATACGTCAAACACGATCCAGTGGCTTGGACTAGAAGCTCTTAAACGATATGTAAAGAATAAACCTGACAACGGCGGCATCACCGCTGTGAAGGACGCGCGTTTTGTTGTGCGCAGGTGCCAGGGTTTGGGTTTGTTGGACACGGAGGACACCATCGAGGATGTTCTCGAGGATAATGACTTTGTCGAACTTGGTAATGAACGTATGGATTTTTCAAGCAAATACTTGGAAAACATGTTACTGCTAGCCGTGCGTAATTTGTCCTAATTGTACCTGAGGAGTTATAAAGACAAAACTTTGAAATAATTTAGTATGTAAGGCATTCACTATCATTGTCTTCTAATTTCAGCTATTGAAGGAGACACCATGTCTCCCGACTTCATCCCGTGTCAGCCCGGAGTTTCTCATCTGTATCCTTACGAGGTTTTGAGTGAATACTTGCAATATAACATAAAAAAAAAACTATAACACTGGTTCAAATTCTGGGATAGAACAGCATTTTGTTGTGCTCCTTAACTGAGCTGTGAAATAGAACCGCAGCCTACAAAGAACCTGGAGAAGTGAGTGTCTGTTTCAGTCATTTCCAGTACATACTGAAAATACAGAGTAAT
This sequence comes from Sphaeramia orbicularis, assembly GCF_902148855.1. NCBI lineage: Eukaryota > Metazoa > Chordata > Actinopteri > Kurtiformes > Apogonidae > Sphaeramia > Sphaeramia orbicularis. The sequence goes on from NC_043962.1 coordinate 48,966,063, forward strand.
TCTTAAACACAGCTATTGATTAACATCTATCTCTTTATGCAGTATATTTCCTTGGATGGCAACAGCTTGACATCAACAGACCTGGTCAACCTGGGCAGGGGACTCTACAAGATAAAGGTAACGATCAGCAAACCGTTTTTGTCATTCTGTGTTAATCTTTGACTCAACATATCAGTCTTTTCATTAACGTTTCAGCTGACTCCGGAGGCAGAAAGGAAAGTTGTGCAATCCAGAGAACTTTGGACACCATTGTCAAAGAAAACAAAGGTTAACATTATTTCAGGCCTTACATTAATCTTAAATTAATCTGTTGGTGTTGAAAGGCTTTGAATGCACTGATTAATTTACTGTTTGACTGATTATGACCCCTGTACTCAACTGTCTTTGTTTCTGTCTTGCCTCTATAGTCGTCTATGGAATCACAACAGGTTTTGGCAAATTTGCCCGCACTGTTATTCCTGTCAGCAAACTGAAGTAAAGACATTTTATTATTTTCATATTAAACTTTAGATTTCTGTTGAGAAAATAAGGCCTCATATAAGTGCTCATGGCTTTTCTTTCCACAGGGAGCTGCAGGAAAACCTTGTCCGGTCTCACTCAGCAGGTAATAAAGCTATCCAATACGAACTCACATAGCTCAATAATAATAATAATAATGATAATAATAATAATAAAATAAATAACTATATATATATATATATATATATATATATATATATATATATATATATATAGCTTTGGAAATAATTCTGTAACATTTTTTTTCTCTAGAAATTCAATATAACAACCCTTCAGCAATGGAAATTTAGTATGTAATTCAACAAACTGGTTAAATAATGACAGTAATAACAGAAAAACTCAATATAGACTCAGAGTTTTGATCCCTGGATGACTTGTATAAACATTAACCTTTCAGTGCAGTGGAGAAACGCTGAACAAAACAGTCATATTCACTGATTCTGGTCCAGATCAAATTCAATACCTCCCCTCCTACAATTCCAGACTTTTAAAGCTTACAGTTTAAACCTAGACTTTTTAAGGATCGGTGGAGGTCCTGCAACATCTGCAAGAAAAGAAGAGGCAAACACTGCACTTCAACACCACATCACAATTTTTTCCAAAGCTGTATTTCAAACACTAAATAAATTCAATGTGTCCCTAATGCTGCTATCTGGTCTGTAGGTTTAGGAAACCCACTGAGTCCAGAGAGAACCCGCATGTTACTGGCTCTGAGAATCAATATCCTGGCCAAAGGGCATAGTGGGATTTCTCTGGAAACCCTACATGCCATGATCCAGGCCTTCAATGGTGAGCACCAACTGGAACTGAAGCCTTCATTTACATTATCTGACACGGTCACTAACACACTGTACATGACTCCTGTAGGAAATCAGTCAACAGGGATTTGATCTATTACATGACTGTTCTTGTCTAATATTTCCCCCTTCAGCATCCTGTCTATCCTTTGTCCCAGAGAAGGGGACAGTAGGTGCGAGTGGAGATCTGGCTCCTCTCTCTCACCTGGCCCTGGGACTAATGGGAGAGGGAAAAATGTGGTCACCCAAGAGTGGCTGGGCAGATGCCAAATACGTGAGCTCTCATAACCTTTTTTGATTATGAGATTATGAGTTGCTATTTCAACCCACTTTGGGCTACAGTGTGCCTTTTGCCTGCAAGAGTGAAAGGCTGCAAGGTCCAGTAGCAAAGCATGTTTACTTTTTGATGACCCTTGACCTTTAACATGTTTATAATCCTTTCATCTCTGGTCAGGTCCTGGAGGCCCATGGACTGAAGCCAATAATGCTAAAACCTAAAGAGGTAATGTTTAAAGCAGTTAGGCTCTCTCATGTTTAACATCTGTTGCCTCAGCTAAACAAATCAGTGTTTATGTGAATGCTCTCTGTAAATATTTGCACAATGTAGTTATTGTAGTTGTGAGATTTTCCTCATTAGTTTTAGTTTGGTTCCTGTTTAGTTAGTTTTATAGGTGTGTAAGAAGTTTTTATTTATTTATTTATTTTTTAATTCTTTTAGTTTACTTATTATCATAACTTAGTGGCAGTTTGTTTATTTATTTGCTGACTTAAAGAATCTTAAAAGACAGAATGAATGAATCTGTGACATCAAATGATTTACAAAACTGCTGATTAACACTAAGGTCCCATATTGTGCAAAATTTCTTCATTTTTCTGTCATGTTTTGGTTATTTTCCTTTAAATGACTATTTTTCATCTAGAATCAGTGTTCTTAAACCATATTAATCCCAATAATTCATACCACACATGTAAATTACATCTCTACATGCACTTATTAAAAGACAGGTTTAAAAGTTTCCAAGTCTGTCAAAGAACTCCAGAGATCTGACAGGTTTTTCTTGTAGGATTCATTCCTTTGTTCATATTGTTCATTCAAAGATTCATAGAATTTATTATATTTTTAAGTGGCTTCAGAAACAACAGACTCTCACCCCGAGTCTGTTTCTTACAGGGCCTTGCTCTGATCAATGGGACCCAAATGATCACCTCTCTGGGAGCAGAAGCAGTGGAACGAGCTCAGGCAATTGCCCGGCAGGCAGACATCATCGCTGCTCTGACCCTCGAGGTGTTAAAGGGAACCACAAAGGCCTTCGATAGTGGTGAGAAGCATCAGCGGTGAATGAAATCTTGAAGCTACATCAGATAATTTACCTGCAGCTTGTTGACTCTGTTGTGTCCTTCATGTTCTGGTCTCTCCTCACATAGATATCCATTCGCTACGGCCCCACCCAGGACAGATAGAAGTAGCTCTACGCTTCCGCTCACTTCTGGACTCTGATCACCATCCGTCCCAGATCGCAGGTCAGGGAGTTAACACAGATTCTGCAACAGTAAAAGTCATGATGCTATTTAATCATGGATTGTTTTTCCTAAATGCCTCACATCTTAGCAACACAGATTCAGTGCAGATTTAAGGTGAAGAGAGGTAACACCATTTTGCTTTTGCATGTTATTTTTTATGTTTGAGAAGGCTTTTTCATACACAAATTTATCATGAATATATTATTCATATAACTTTTTATTCAGTATTTCTTCTCTTTACAACTGGAGTACTTTCACAACTGCCCACAGACATAAATAGTTAGAATCGGTCAAATGCAGAGGAAGTATTTGTCCACATGGCTTAATAAAGCATAGCTTTTGGAACCATATAGCCTGAAGTGCACACTTTATATTGTAGTACTCAATATGTTTCATCTGTTTTTTGCTGTTTTTAACAGAGAGCCACCGGTTCTGTGACAGAGTCCAGGATGCTTACACCATGCGGTGCTGTCCTCAGGTTACCGACACGAGCAAAAAGACAAGCTAGTGTTGTAAATAAATAGTAAAATTCACAATGGATTCTTGTATGATGCATCCCATGTAGACCATTTTAACTTTACTGTGCTCTTTGGTCATTTATTATTTGTGAATGCAGACAGAGCCCTTTAGGTTAAAAGAATTTAATTTAATTTTTAAAAATTTTTAGAAAAAAGAGGAAGTATTTTCCATGAATTTACATAAAAAGTCTTGGATATTCTCTGACAATAAAGTAGTAAATTCTCAAGACAAAATTATATTATACATATAAACATGATACATTTCTGAAAAAAAAATTATAGCCATAAATTTGCAAGAAAAAATAGGAAGTTATATTTGATAGAAATACAAGTCTTGCCAAGCTTAGTAACACAGGAAACTGGTGTTTGTGCCCTGTTAATCTTTTAAAATATTTAAGATATACTGTATTCTATATTTTTCAGTTTTGTTTTGGCAACAGAACTACTAATGCACATCAACTGATCAATCAATCAATCAATCAATCAATCAAATTATATTTATATAGCGCCAAATCATAACAAAAGTTATCTCATGACACTTTACATATAGAGTTGGTCAAAACCAGACTCTAAGCCAATTTACAGAAACCCAACAGAATCCTCCAGGAGCAAACACTTGTGACTAGTGACAGTGGCGAGGAAAAACTTCCCTTTAACAGGCAGAAACCTGGAGCAGACCCAGACTCCTGGAGGATGGCCATCTGCCTTGACCAGTTGGGGTTAAAGAGAGAGAGTAAAGGAGGAGAAAAGAGAGCGATAGAGACTGGGGGAGGTAGGGGGAGAGACATGGATGCAGTTGATGCACAGATAACTGAACTAGAACAGCTATAGAACTATATAATAAACACTATCATAACTATATGGATAAGTGAGTGATGACGATGAAGGAGGAGAGAGGCAGGACCACGGCAGCAGGTCCAGAGATGATCCAGGGAAAACCTGTGATGGTCCTGGGAAAACCTGTGAGGCGATAAAGCACAGAGACTCCAGGGAAGAAGTCAAGTCAGTAACATGTATTCACTGGGGCGTAAATAGAAGAGAAAATTAGGAGAGAAAAGGTCAGGGAGAGAGAGGAGCAGAGAGGAGGTCTTAGAGGAGGAGGAGGAGCAGAGAAGAGCTCAGTGTATCCAGATGAGTCTCCCAGCAGTCTAAGCCTATAGCAGCATAACTAAGAGCAGCCTGAGCTGCCCTAACTATAAGATTCATCAAAAAGGAATGTTTTTAACCTACTCTTGAACATAGAGAGGGTGTCTGCCTCCCGGACCGCAGCACGGAGGTGGTTCCACAATTGTGGAACTTGATAGCTGAAGGCTCTGGCCCCCATCCTACTTTTGGAGATTCTAGGGACCACCAGTAAGCCTGCATGTTGAGAGTGTAGTGCTCTAGATGGATTGTATGGAACTAAAAGCTCTTTCAGATAAGTAGGTGCCTGGCCATGAAGGGCTTTGTAAGTGAGGAGGAGTATTTTAAAGTCTATCCTAGCTTTTACAGGGAGCCAGTGCAGAGAAACCAACATAGGAGAAATATGGCCTCTGATACTGGTTCTAATGAATACACGGGCAGCAGCATTTTGGATTAGCTGAAGGGTCTTTAAGGACTTTTTGGGACAGCCTGAGAGAAGTGAGTTACAACAATGTAGTCTGGATGTAATAAAAGCATGGACTAATTTTTCTGCATCGTTCTGTGTTAAAATATGTCTAATTTTAGTAATATTACGCAGATGAAAGAAAGCAGTTCTAGAAATCTGTTTTATGTGAGAGTTAAACAGTAGATCCTGATCGAAAACAACGCCTAGATTCCTCACAGTGGTTTTGGGATCCAGGGATCCATCCACGGTGACTACTTCACTGGACACTGCATCCCTAACAGTTTTTGGGCCAAACACAATGACTTCAGTTTTGTTTGAGTTTAACAGCAGAAAGCTGTTGGTCATCCAATCTTTAATATCTTTAATGCACTCCTGTAGTTTGGCTAGCTGATTGGCTTCATCAGGTTTAATGGATAAATATAATTGGGTATCATCAGCGTAGCAATGAAAGTTGATGGAATGTTTTCTTATTAAGTTACCTAAAGGAAGTATGTATATGATAAACAGTATTGGTCCAAGAACCGAGCCTTGAGGTTGTCCATAACTAACTATAGTGCGCTGAGAGGATTCATTATTAATGTTAAAGCGAGAACGACCTGTTAGATAGGATTTGAACCAAATTAATGCTGATCCTTTGATAACAATTGATTTTTCCAAACGTTGCAGAAGGATGTGATGGTCGACAGTATCGAAAGCTGCACTAAGGTCTAATAAAACCAGTATGATCAACTGATCAACCAACTGATCAACTGAATGACACAAACCAGCTACCATTTTTTTAATCTAAACAGTAAAATGCAAATCAACCCTCAGAACATAAATAATGCAACCATTTACAATTAAAGGTTGAAGGTAATTGCTCTAGAATATAAACCTCAGTAAACCTCCACATTGCAGTCCAACCCACAACACACTGAGCTACATTACAGTCTTGCAGTACCTTTTCTGCATTTATACCTAGCATAGCTTGAGTTTTCTTTATATAATTATTCATGGGTGTATTCTCAGAGAATATACAAGTTTCAGATTAGCCCTAAACATTAACGCCATGCTTGATAATTTTTTTTTTAATTTATTTTTTTTATGTTTTTACCTCAATTGGCCCTAGTAGATGGTCTGTTTCTGGCTGTAATATTCTCTCTTCATCCACAGGTTCATGGAGTGACCAATGACACAATAAAATTTGTCCAAAATATCATCAACACAGAGATCAACAGTGCCACTGACAACCCTGTATCTTTCTTTGACTGACACACTACATATTGCTTTGATTTATCAATATGTGCCACTTTTCTTTTGACTTGTTCATTGTAAAATCAAAAATTTATACGTTTCATATATTTTTCTGGTGTGAATACATGTTCTTAACTGCTACACTAGATGGTATTTGCAGAGCGAGGTGAGACCATTTCTGGGGGGAATTTTCACGGAGAATACCCAGCAAAGGTATCCATGTTTGTAATTCTTAAAACACCTTTATTATACTGGCTATGGACTTATTTCCTAATTATTTAAGCATCTATTGCTCTCTCTTTTAGGCTCTGGACTTCTTGGCTATCGCCGTCCATGAGCTGGCCTCCATCAGTGAGAGGCGGATTGAGAGGTTGTGTAACCCTTCTCTGAGTGAGCTACCGGCTTTCCTGGTCAATGAGGGAGGACTCAACTCAGGATTCATGATTGCTCATTGCACAGCTGCTGCCTTAGGTCAGTGTGGAAAAAATTAACAATGGCATAATAATAAGTGCAGTACAGTTTGTAGAGAGACTGTAGAGGTCGATCGATAGTGGATTTTTATAACAATGCTTGCAACTCAATACTGTACAAAAAGATAGAGCAGATAATAAAGGAAAATAAGAAAATGCTTAAAAATTAAGCTTTATATAGAGAAAAAACCCTGTTATAACAATGCTTTCTATTAGCAAAAAATTGACAGTCAATTAATTGACCAATACTGCTGCCCTGAAAAAATATAATCACAAATTGAAATTTTCTATTTTTAACTTCAGTAGAAACTGTTAAACTGAACATGTAAGAAATGAATACTTAAGTAATGAATAGGCTACTTAAATTATCCATCAACAAATAAATCTGAATCACTGAGCATTAAACCAATTACAAAACATCTAGACCAGTGGTTCCCAACCTTTTTTGGCTCGTGACCCCATTTTAATGTCACAAATTTCTGGCAATCCCAGACATTCAAAATGGAGACTTTTTTTGCTAAAATTAATTTGTTTTTGATCATGTAATTGTTTGCTATTCTATGTTGCCAATAAATGTTAATTTTAGATGACATTTAGGCTATATAATCTATATTATTATGGACAGAGGCAGAAAAGCCAGGTAGAGATTACTGCACAAAGTGAGAATTTTATTTTCCTTGGTCAGGATATGTACAGTCAGTCCAGCTTGTATTTACAAGGCTGCAAATTAATACTGAACAAACAATAACTCAAACTATGAATTATGAAAGAGCTGTAACATCTTAAACCAGCCACATTGAACATTTGAAAGATAAACAGTACCACAGTGCTTCAGTTTCTCCTTCAGAGTTTGTCATGTCTTTTATGTATTTTGATTGTCTCTCTTAACTCTCCATAAATGGTTGAAAAGGTTGAAAAACACTGATGTAGACAATTCTGGATGCAATTTTTTTTTTTTTTTTGCAGCTGTTTTTCCCTCATAGTCAATAATACCTGTTGAGAAGCTAAATACACCTTATCCAAGTATTAAAGTTTTGGGACACACTGAAGTTAAGTGTTGCATTGCTAACAGGGTGAGGTGACAGAACAATAATGACAAATGTCAGATTATTTTGTTAGCAATGGATATCATTGTGGTAAATGCTGTAAATTTTGTCTTATGTTGTTTTGATTAAATTGTCATCTACACTTATAAAATACTTAAGATATTATTTTTACCTAATTTTACCTTGAAATTCTCTGACATCTAGATTTCTGACATATTCATCATATTCTGACCATAAATAATCTTTATCTTTTTCCACAATTAACCATCTGGTTTCTTCAACTGTCACTCAGGAGCAAAAAACAGCATTAAACCTAAATATTTTACATTATCATGATAATTATCATCAGCAACTGGTATGAAGATTTATGTCGTGATGAAATTTCAAATCAGTGAGAGTGGAAAGTCCTACAAGCCATAGGTTTGATGTGTCCAATATATTTGACCACAATGTGAATTATTCATTGAATTCTACAAATAATGATAGCTTGTGAAACCTTGATGCAACACAGAATAATAAGCCAAACCAGTTAATGTTTTGTTAGTTAATATACAGTTTAATAAACAATGAATTTCATCTAGAATACTTGAACACAGATCTTGTTTTGTAAAATTTGTGTGAACTCTACTATAATTACATATATACTGTTTTTTGTTTTGTCCAGTGTCAGAGAATAAAGTTTTGTGTCATCCATCTTCTGTGGACTCCTTATCTACAAGTGCTGCGACAGAAGACCATGTATCTATGGGAGGATGGGCTGCGAGGAAGGCCCTGCGGGTGGTGGAGCATGTGGAACAAGGTAAGTTTAAATGTTGCCTCCCACACTGGTAGTGTAACTGTATATAAAGCTTCAGAAGCCAAAGTACCAAGGAAAAAAAAGCAGAATGTGATAATACAACTGTACTTCTGCAGCTTCTCTTCTCAGTCTTGATTAAATATAGATAAGATTAAATATATATAAATGGACCTGATGTTGTTTCTTGCTGTTATGGATACAATTCAAGACAGGAATCTTGTCCTGGTTGTGTCAGACTGAAACTGATCAGCAATTGGTATTTAAGCCTGTCAATCACATATTCAACCCTGCCGGTGATTAGAGAAAATCTGGGCATTATACAGTAGATTTTCTATAAACTGAAAACACAGGCAAGAAGAAGCTACATGCAGAATTGTCCTTCCCTCTAAGACAACTTGAATGGCTATATACTGAAAGATATCGATGGAAGTTTCCCCAGTGAAGCTAAAAAAAAAACCTATCGAGCAGCTTTAATGACAGATTGGAGATACAGATACACAATGATGATGCACTGATAAACGCATAAATATTGATACGTTCCTATAATAATCACAATGTTTTAACATAACCACAAACGAAACATGTAATTACAATGTTTGTATTTGATTTATGTTTTAAGATTCCTAATTTTACATTAGCTTGAAGAAAACTTGTTGAAATTATCTACATGTTCTATTTCTGCAACAATAAGTGCAAAGGTTGTAAATCCTGCCAGTGTCCACCAACTATGAAACAGTATCAGCAAACAGTCACTGTGTTCCAAATCAAAGCTCAGTGGCAGAAGCTTGGAGTTTAATGACAATCTCCTGGAAAAGGTAGCGTGAACAGATAAGAAACAGAGGAAAAAGTACCTCATGAGTCATGCAAGATTTTCACCTACATTGCTGCTGCCTGTTAAAAGTGGTCATGGATCTGTAATAGTATGGGAATACACTCCAGTGGTTACTCTATGGTCATGTAAAAGCTACTTTGTGATATTCCCCTGTGTCATTTTAAATAAAAATTGTAAAGCTTTTACATACATTGAAAAGGCAGGAGCAGAGCACTGTGACTTTACTCCTTATAACAGAATAGTCTTGTAACGTAAGATGTTGTGCAACCAAATAATTGTAACTATTAAAATAAAGTTTCTGTTAAAATGAGAGTATCATTTCATCAAGTCTAAATCAATAAGTTAGAATTTCATCAGCAATGTGTGTTTTTGCCAAATCTAATCAGCATTGTCTGTGTTAGTTCTCGCTATAGAGCTGTTGGCAGCCTGTCAGGGCATCGAGTTCCTCCGTCCACTTCGGACCACTACTCCACTGGAGAAGGTCTATGAACTTGTGCGCAGTGTAGTCAAGTAAGTCAAACAGATGTGGCCAAGGTACACAACTTTTAGTCCTTTGAAGTGATGTACAGGAGAGTTAATGTTTATCCACTGCTCCACTTATGCCTTCCTGTCCTTTTCTGACACTAACAGGCCATGGATTAAGGACAGATTCATGTCTCCAGATATCGAAGCTGTTCACAGGCTACTCCTCGACCAAAAAGTAAGTGTTTGTAGCAGTGAAGAGTTACACCGTGCGCTCCCACAGGTATAAACCTTAATGTTTTTAAATGTCGTGTGTATATTTTAGGTGTGGCAAGTTGCTAAGCCTTACATTGACAAGTATCAAACAGAGTACATCCCTGAATCTCGTCCTGTCTCTCCCACGGCATTCTCTTTGGACCCACCAGCGTCACCAAGGAAGCGAGTTCGTCATGAGTGAATGTACATTCACAAAATGTTTTGTAATAACTGAAATTAAAGGATGATTTTTAAAGATTTTTGAGGATCTTATTCATGACCACTGACTGAACAAAAGGGTGATAAGTAATTTAATTTGTAATGCATGTATTTTTCTTTTTTTTTTTAAATATATGGTATTAATGGCAATTGAAAAGCAAGTATAAAATGTAGGCAGTATTTTCTAGTAATTACTTGGTACTGACCTTGCATATATCCTGCACTACATTGCTGTGTATTGACTTTTATATTTATCTTTTATTATCCCTTTTAAAATGACTGATTTAGTTTTTATTGCCACATTACTACCTCAGCCATTGTACTACTTTCATAACAAATGTATCTATAATGATGTAGCGTAAACATTGTTAAAACAAACATAGTTTTCTGTATGAAATTTTAAATGATTGCTAACTATACATAATACAACAATAAAAAGTTTTAAGTTCTGTTCTTTGCAGAGTGATTGGAGTCTGCTTCTGGCATTTGGTTGGTTTGTGGTTCAGAAAAATGACTTCACCTCAGATACCACTTAACCCTCACAGACCTAGAACATGTTTGGTGATGTCTGATTCTCCTGAATGTATCTAGTTTTTTTTTTTACCTGTTCTGTCAGACAACTTCCGGGGTCAAATGTAATTTAATTCATTGAGCTCAAGTCTCAGTTTTACATTTGGTTTGTCTGAGAATTATGTTTAACAGAATATATAAAAAAAATTAGGCCAGTCACTTTTTTCAGTAAAATATATTGGAGACTGAACATAAAAACATAAAAAATTGTCCACAAATGCTGCCATCTCTAACTACATGGGTTTTACTGATGACTCAGTGTAGGATATGATGGTTTACATGTGGTTTGATTACTGGTGATAGTTTATGTTAATTTTATTGACTTTGTTAATTTTGTGATTATTTATAAATTTTGTTAATTGTTTTAGTCATGTTTGTCAATCCTGTCGATTTTGTTAATTATTTAAATAACTTCTTCCTTTTTATTATTTTGCTCCACAGATTTATTATTTTATTCACTTTTGCTCATTTTATTTTGTCTCAAAGTCACTTCAGTCTTTATTCTGATTAAAGGTTTTTACTCTTTACAAGCAACAGGAGTTGAAAATACCAAGTTGTGTTAAGTACATCTGAGGAGACCAAATTGATCAATGATATTGTGTTTGTTTGCTTTTTAAGTTAAGAAGACATTCAGTTTAAATGAATGCCTTGGTACAATGGCACACACAATCACACTCTTTGGTTTCTTGGAACCTGGTCATCCTACATCTAAGTGACATATGAGACATTCATTGAAAATAGGCATTTCTACATAAGTAAAAAAGTTTTAATCTTTCAACACAACCACAAGAGATGACAGCCCTGTGTGTAATTTCACAAATCATGTCATGAAGGTGATTCATTCTATGTCAGCAGGTTTATTTAGGCATTCAACTGACCTGCGTTGCCCCAAGATTTTTGGCTGATGGTCAGCAGCTCTGGTTTACAAGAGCTCCCAGAGAGGTTTTTAGGAAACAAGGCTAACTACTTTCCATTCATTTTAACCTAGTTCTCTGTTTTGTTTTGTTTTGTTTTATTTTTCATTTTAGACTAGTAATGCAATTGTAATGTATATAGAGATTTTTTTTAATGCAACAAAGAAACTTACTAATATTCACGAAAAGCCCTTGTCTGCCTGTGTCTGTTTTGGATTAGGGAAGTTTGCAGTTTAGCAACAGCTCTTACTCATTGAAACAGGTTGACATGTTGTTCTGCCACATGGAGGCGCTGTGAAGAAAATTCTGAAGGAGAAAGGGGAGGCAGGTCACAGATATGCAGGAACAATGCTGGTCAAAAAAAACTTGCACAAACATAACATTGTATTGTATGGGACAGAAGCTCACATATGGTTCAATCTAAGAATACATTTACCATTATAAGCAAAACTTTGACGAAAACAATATGATAAGAGTGGGTTGATCTCATATTAAACATAAGTTGCTTGCAAAGACGTATCTAACAGTGTCTACAAACCTCTGTACACAGGTTAAAACAATGTATGTCCTCTGAATTGTCTGTTGCAAGCAGTGGAGTAATGTAAGTAGTACATGTAATGAAGTACTTATATTATTTGTGTGCACAGTTTGACTGTATTATCAGTACAGGTGACCTGAATGTATACGTGGACAACATGTGTGACAGAAATGCTAAAGAACTCTGTGCTGTCATTTAAACCTTTGGTGTAATTCTGCATGTGAGTGAGCCCACCCATAGCAGAGGGCACACTCTGGACCTGCTCATTACTAAGGGGGTTAATATTTCAAGTGTCATCATGGTAAGTGTTGCATTTTCTTATCATTTCTGTGTCTTCTTTGACCTGTCAGTTATTCCCAAAGCAACGGCTGGACCTGCAGTCGTTTGGAGGAGACACACTACTGACAGCACAGCACAGGATTTACACAAATTTTGTAGTGATGGAAAGTCCCTAAGTATCAGGAGGTCTACCCCTTAATATCTATCTATCTATCTATCTATCTATCTATCTATCTATCTATCTATCTATCTATCTATCTATCTATCTATCTATCTATCTATCTATCTATCTATCTATCTATCTATCTATCTATCTATCTATCTATCTATCTATCTATCTATCTATCTAATTTGCAACAGACGCATGAATCGAAAGAATCGCGTTAGTTAAAAGAACCGGACAAGAAACAAAGATCCTTGTTCTGCACACTTTGTAAAAGGTTATTAAAACATTCAAACACATTTTATGAAGCTTTTCCAAATGCATCAAATTGTAAACAAAAATTCTAAGGAGAGAATTCAATCAACGAACAGTGGAACAGAAATAGTTAGCCCAATAATGAAATTGATATGCGTCACTTAGGAAGAAAATGTCTCCTTCGAGCCGGATTCGAACCAGCGACCTAAGGATGCCTGTTTCGCTTCCAACCTCTACAGTCCTCCGCTCTACCAACTGAGCTATCGAAGGATCACTACAGCAACTTTGTATACTATTATATTTAAAGACCTGTAGGACTAATGATCTACTGCCTGATATGAAGTTTTATTGTACGTTTACGTTGTCGAGTTTCACAATGTGAAGCTAAACGCTACTTCTGATCTCTCACTATGTAACACACGCTAACGCTGTTTATATGCTAGCGCTTGTCAACGTAGCGCCACATATGACACATCAGCCTGCTGCACACAACAAACAAAACCACGAAAAAAAATCACCAAAAGTTGCACATTTGGATGAAAAAAAGCACTCGTCAGTCAGTATAACTTGAACGAAGTTAATAAATAAATAACGATAAGAAAGCTAAACTTACTTCACCCTCATTCAACAGGTGAAATGTAACTCCTTAATCTACTAGTTAGGGCAGAGCAGCAAAACCTTGCCACCTGTCCCGGCTTTACCGGGATTGTCCGTTTTTTGTAGCGGCTCCCCAAAAATTTCATAATTCTCCCGGGACACGGAATGTCCCGGTTTGTCCATGCCTGAAGCGGAGCCATTCCTCGTGCGTGTGCGTGTGTGTGTGCTGTCTAGTGATGTGACGTTCACGAACGAATTGAATCTTTTGAACGGCTCTTTGAAATGAACGATGGGAACCGAGTCTTTGTAAAGAGCCGTTCTTCCTTCCTTTCTTTCTTTCTTTCTTTCTTTCTTTCTTTCTTTCTTTCTTTCTTTCTTTATTAATAACAGTGATTAATCACTGATGTGTTTTGTGCAATTTTTTCCGTATGTTTACAACATTTATTGTTCTTGTTCTGAGGGAAAATGCACTACAGTTGTTAAGGTATTTAAGTAATTGCAATGATAAATCGCTTTTGTGTTTTGTGCATTTTTTCTGTATGTTTACACACATACTGTTCTTGTTCTGAGAACTGCACTATAGTTCAGGTATTTCAGCAATTGCAGTGATTAATCACTGTTGTGTTTTGTGCAGTTTTTATATGTGTTTACACACATTTATTGTTCTTGTATTGAGGAGAATAAAATGTTATTTCATACGAAAATGTTTTATTTTCTTCTTAATTTTTAGGCTACAGACTAGTCCACATAATGTACCGTGATGTTTTTGGTCCAATTCCATCATGTCTAATGTCACCTCTCATGACATAGATTTAGCCCACACATTTGAACTAACGATTCTTTTTTAGGTAAGATAATATTTACTGCCGCGCCAATTAAACATCTTTAAAATGTAATGTCAATCATCACATATAGACTATTTAGTCATTAAAACATTGGTGTTTCAAAAGAACGCCAAAAACATAAAAGAGCCAATCTTTTGAACGGCTCTTTTCAGTGAACGGCTCCTGATTGAACGGTTCCCTTCAAAGAGCCAACAGTCCCATCACTAGTGCTGTTTGTCACATGGATAGGACGCACTTCATCTGTAGCTTTTAAAGGGGCTGCGGCACACCCTGAATAATGGAACTGAGTATTAAGTCCATAACATAGCCTATCTCGCTCGCGCATCATTTCAGCGGATGCTTGATAAGAGAAACAGACTGTTAGTTACAATGGTGAAGGCTGAGTTTCAGGTCAGACTGAATTTTAAAATACCATGCCCCGAATTCAGTTCGTTGAAGAACAGACGCCACTTAATGAAAGGGAAATACGAGATAGGATCAAGTAAGAAAATGATTACATCCAGATGGCCTATCTGACAGATGCATGAAGTGTAATAAGAGGCTATGAGATGCCAAAGTTTGTTAAAGGCAACTCAAATGTCATCCCTCTACTCGCGTTTTGTCGAGAGGTAGAGAATGCAAGCACAAGCAACGCACACACCAGTATCTAAGGAATCAGGTAAGCTGCTACCTGTCATGACCTTACTTGATGTTTAAAATAATCAGTGCATATAATCTGTAAAACACAATTCTGTCGCGTCGGTCGGATGTCTAAGGGACATTTGTGTACATGCAGGTGGGCCGTGGTATGTCGTGTCATCGATCTAACCAGGTTTTTTTGTCCAGGTTTTTTTGTCAGACACAGATGGCAACCCTAAAGGATTTGCTTAAATTTTATATTCTTATTTAGTTTAGATGTTTTTGAGAGAATCTAAGTAGCAACAATAATAACCAGGAGAGGGGAAATCAAAGAATACTAACCAACCAAATACTAACCAAAGGCTACATTGTTTTCTAAGGATCAAACTTACAAATTCATAAACCTGTAACAATGTCTGGAGTGTCGGTATGGTTCGTAGTACAGTCTAGTTTCATAATGTGGGGCATATTGTAAAAAAATACACTTTCATACAGAACATTTTGTTACACAGTTACAAAAATGCGCATACACATAAAAAGGGTCAGATGGAACAACAGTGCATAACACACAGCCCGGCCAAATTTTCAGCATACATAATAATCATCATCATAATCATAATCATCATAATCATAATAACAATAACACATCACAACGTGCCATGACATAGCATTCACAGCAATGGACTCACAGAGCACACTGTTGGACTGAACAAAGTTTTGATGAATCAGTCAGTTTATTTTATATTAAAAGAGGTGATTCCATGGCTTACTTTTCAGCAACTGTAAACACCAACTCTTTAAATATAAGTGCTGAAGATGAAATACAAGCAGTTTATATCTTTTATCAGCAGTGTTATCTCACCCTGAACAACGGGAAAGAGTAGACTGTGATGAAGGTATATTTCTCAGAGCAGAAATACTCTGGTTGCTTTTTTGTGGCAAAGATAGCATTAATGTGAAACACGTAACTTAGGCTATACTGTTTTGTGGCTTTGCTTTTATGAAACAAAATTACGATGACCACAGTTTCTGAAAGAATGAAAGAAAAATTAGGTCAGTCTTTGATGTCTGGACATAAGAAGATCAATCTGATATTTTAGTCCACTTCTTCATTTATATATAATTAGATTTTTTTTATATTGTTAGTGCCTCTCTTTTTTCTGAGAATATTTACATTTTTATAGCTGCTACCACTAGATGGGGACATTCTCCTATTTATGAGATTATTCTTTCACTTCCCTGTACGTGTAGTGCTTCAGGCCCTTCTACAATTGTGTGAATCGATTTGGGTTTCAGCAATCAGGACATTTTCACAATTCCTTGCTGAATGGACGAAATGAGGATGACTAAGAGCTGTCATCCTTTTTACCAGTCAGATATGCTGCCCAACACGTATCTGATAGTTTGGTTATAAATTCCTAAACTGTCCCATTACAAAGCACAGAATGTGCCATGTACAGAATTTTAAGTCTCTTGCAACTGCCCTGGTTCATAATTTACATAAAAAAAATATGTGAGTAGTTTGACACAATGTTATGTCTACAGTATCATGTAATAGCCAGCTGTCCAAACAGTACTTGCATGTAGTGTAGTACATGAATTATGTCAAGTGTGATTTGATCCAGTGCAGTTATATACCACAGTATGACAGGGTGCCCACGATATGACAGGGTGCCCAGAGAGGAGCTGTGGGTTTGTATGAGGAAGTCTGGAGTGGCAGAGAAGTATGTTACAGTAATACAGGGCATGTATGAGAGCTGTAAGGCAGTGGTGAGGTGCACTGTAGGTGTGACAGAGGAGTTCAAGGTGGAAGTGGGACTGCATCAGGGGTCAACTCTGAGCCCCTTCTTGTCTGTTATGGTGATGGACAGACAGACAGATGAGGTTAGACAGGATTTTATATGGACTATGATGTTTGCAGATGACACTGGGATCTTTGGCGAGAGCAGGGAGCATGTGGAGGAAACCCCAGAGAGATGGAGGTTTGCTGTGGAAAGGAGAGGGATGAAGATCAGTTGCAGCAAAACAGAATACATATGTGTGAACGAGAGGCACCAAAGTGGAAGAGTGAAGTTACAGGGACCAGAGATTAAAAAAAAAAAAGGTGGAGGATTTTAGGTACTTAGGGTCAACAGTCCAGAGCAATGGTGAGTGTGGAAAGGAGGTGAAGAAGTGTGTGCAAGCAGACTGGAATGGGTGGAGAAAATTTCAGGTGTGTTGTGTGATAAAAGAGTGTCAGCAAGAATGAAAGGAAAGGTGTACAAGACCGCAGTGAGAGCAGCCATGTTGTATGGGTTAGAAACAGTGGCACTGAGGAAAAGACAGGAGGCAAAGCTGGAGGTAGCAGAAGTTAAGATGCTGAGGTTATCTTTGAGACTGACCAGGATGGACTGGATCAGGAATAAGTACATCAGAGGAATAGCAAATGTTAGATGTTTTGGAAAAAAAAGTCAGAGAGGCCAGACTCAAGATGGTTTGGACATGTGCAGAGGAGGGATCACGAATATATTAGTAGAAGGATGCTGAGGTTAGAACTGCCAGGCAGGAGGTCCAGAGGAAGACCCAAGACCAGATTTATGAATGTAGTGAAAGAGGACATGAAAGTAGCTGGTGAGAGAGAAGAGGATGTAGAGGATAGGGTTAAATGGAGGAAGATGATTCGCTGTGGCGACCCCTGAAACAAAAACGCCTTATGTAAGTTATGTGTGCAGTATTAAAAGTTATTTGGCATTCTAGAAGCTGTTTGTTTTTGTTGTTTTTGGTGTTGTCTCTTGTTTGTCTGTTTGTTTTTTTAACATAATTTTGCAGTGTATTAAAACAAGTTTCATGCAGAGTGTTTCCTCACACATGGGTCTTTTTTCTCTCTGTTCAGATGATCCATTATAACTTCAATAATATTCAAATTGTATTCTATCGATCGATCGATAGAATCTATCTATCTATCTATCTATCTATCTATCTATCTATCTATCTATCTATCTATCTATCTATCTATCTATCTATCTATCTATCTATCTATCCATCCATCCATCCATCCATCCATCCATCCATCCATCCATCCATCCATCCATCCATCCATCCATCCATCCATCTATACACACACACACACACACACACACACACACACTTTTTAATGTTATATTAGAGCGTTACAATTTGCTGAAAAACTCCTATTGTGATTATTATGGACAATTTTGGAATTTTAAAATGAATATTTTTACTTAGTTGTCAAAGAAAATCCACAAAGTTCCTATCATTTACCAATGTACTCAAACAAAGCTGAACTACATGAAAAATAGAAAAAGCTCCATCTTACATTTTTTATGCAGTATCTCTCTTTACTCAGTGTCATACAATGGACCTTTAAATTGTAGCTATTTGTTATTCCAACTGTTAAAATGTTTCCCTCCAGCACCAGATATTTGTACTTGTGTAAATTTGGGTTTATCGAAAGTTCATAATGATGAAGGGGGCATACTGCCAGGCAGCTATCTGTACATCTCTAGAGTTCAAAGTACGAATGCCTTCATCTTGTTCTGACCTGTCAGGCAGCACACATGGCGTAATGTGAGTCGTCACTGTAACATACTACTGTAGGCAGTTGCTCAAACACAGAGTATAACAACAACGTGGGGACAGACATAGACCTTAAAGCAGGTTGTGGTGGTGAGGCAGGAGACATTCCACTCATAGCACAGACTCAAATCCACAGCTCTCCTCCATCCTTTACTCAGATTATCATTCTGTCTGCTCTCAACTGAGCATCCAGCAAGAACCTGCTTAAGCCCTTCCACTCCCCGCCCCCCTTCCAATTCTCTACCTGTCTAAATGCTTGAAGACTAGATGTGAAAGACCACCCATCATATTCTATAGAAGGCTTCAAAGTGTACACACAGTTACAGTTCTCTTCAAACTAGTACAGACTTTTCTCACCACATTCTTCATAATGTGAACATAAACTTAAAAAAAAATCCAAAGCAAACTGATTTAAAATGTTTAACAAGTGGTGACCTTTGCACTTATTGTACCTTATTTTGGCATCGATCCAGCTGATTAGCTGATGCTAATCAGCTAGTCTATGCTTTTGCTGATGTCAGCATATCAATTGCCTATATATATGTGCCAAGTTTGAAGTAAAGTGAAACAAATTTGATGTTTTATAGACATTTGAAATTTCACCCATTGTAAGTAAATGAAAAAAAAAAAAAAGGATTTAGAAAATTCAGAAAAAGTTGGAACTCTGACCTACTTTTACCAAAATGAAATCACATATATTCTTGGTCACTGGTAATCTATATACCCAATTTGGTATGAATTCAACCAATAGTTTTGCTGCTAAAGTGTTAACAAACAAACAAACAAACAAACAAACCGAACCAAAAACAATACCCCTTTCCTCTCCTTCAGGAGGTGGGGTAATAACTTTGAACCACTAATCCTGTTAACACACTTTTTCAGGTAGAATGCAGTTTATTAGCTTGTCCAAAAGACACATCTGACACAGATGAAAAGCATATTTACATCACTCAATGCTTCCAGGAAAGCATCAAGCATTGTCAAAGACTGTTACCAGTCAGCACACAAAATATTTGATCTTCTCCCATTAGGGGCAAGATACAGGACCATCAGAGCATGGTTTCCAAGACTGGCAAACAGCTTCCATTCCAGAGCAATCATTACACTGAACTCTGCAATGACCAACCACATGTAATAACTAACAATGTGCAATAATCATAATCAGCAATGTGTAATAATCAACAATGTGCAGCAATGAAAAACGATCAATGTGCAATAATTATTATTCAAAAATGTGTAATGATCAATAATAATCAATATTAAACAATCTGCAATAGTGAAAAATCAGCAATGTGCAAAAATGAAAAACCACCACTGTGCAATAATCATTATCAACAATGTGTAATAATCAACAATAATCAATAATCAACAATGTGTAATAATGAAAATAAACAATGTGCAATAACCACTGTCCTTACCTCTCACTGTTCTCTGCACCTACTTTTTTTTTTTTACTATTTAATACTAGACATTGGCTTAAATTATTTGTTGAAGATGCGACAAGGAAACAAGGAAAAGCAAGATGGAAATTATACAAAAGAGTTTCTTCTTTTGTCACAGATTTTGGTAATTTTGTTTACTTCAGTTCAATAAAACCCCATTTCAAAATTTTTTTCAAAGTACACTTCAAAATGTAAATTAAAAACAGAATGCAATAATTTGCTAATCTCATCATTACCGTTGTGCAGCATTGCCTCTTGTTTTGATAACAGTCTGTACACATTTGGAACTGAGACTAGATGATGGAATCTTGGGTTTGAAATATTGTCCCATTCTCAGTCTAGCTGTTCATCAGTCCTGGGTCTTCTCTGTGGTAGTTTTCATTTTCAGGTCTGGACTGCAGGTAGGTTCAGTTAGGACCAAGACTCTTCTAATATAAACCAATGCTGTTGTTATAGATACAGTATGGGGTTTATGCGGTGGCCCAGAGGTGCAACAGCCGAAAAAATTATCCACTAAGAGACAAAGAATAGGACCAATGGCCCTGTAGCTTACCGGCCAAATTAAAAACTTTGGGAAATGTATCCAGATGCCATTTATTATCACCCAGTTCTGTGTATTTATTATATTACAGAAATAGCCCATGTTTTGGTCATATTCCAATCAGATCTGTAAAAAATTCAAATTCCAACTTGATATCATTGATACTTACTGACTTATTGGATCAGTCGACTTCCTATGTATTATAATGGGAAAACTTTTCAAAGTGGCACCAAATCCAGAATCAGATCCAGATCGAAATAAGTTCAATACCTTGTGTTGACATCATCATAAAGAGACGGTATACCAAGTTTGAAGTCAATCAGAACTGTAGTTTGGGAGAAAAAGACAATTGATATTTTTTCCCCATAAGAGCCCATGTTAAATTTTCTGTAAGTTCCCGGATCCAGAAGAAGATCTTGATCAGCATGGGGCCATTATGTTTTGGTCATCTCCCCATCAGGGTAGACGACGATGACAACAGATGAGAGACGACGACGATGACAGACGACGACAGACGACGACAGACGATGACGACGGATGCCGCATGACGACAATAGCTTACGGCCTGTCGGCCGGTAAGCTAAGAAGATATTGTGATTTATTTCAGAAGAAGTATCTGAAAAATAAATGTACCCCTTAAATAAAAATAAACTTGTATGAAAAAAAACACTGTCTACTAAATAAAACCCCAACTTGTAATAAAAAATACATTTGTACAAAAAAAAAAAAAAACTTGTATGATTTAAAAAACAACAACAAAATAATAATCTCCTCGAATAAAATAGACTTTTACAAAAAAAAGTGTCTCAAAATAAAATTGAGCAACATCAAAAATTAAATTCAGTGTTAGGTTTTGAAATATGTTGCCACAAAATAAATATCATTCAAATAAAAAAAGACAATTGCTCATTTGAAAAATGTATGAAAAAAAAGTTTGAAAATATAAAACTTTGTATGCCTAAAAAAGAAAACCCCTTCCCTTTTGAATAAGGTTCATCAAAAGAAAGAAAGAAAGAAAGAAAGAAAGAAAGAAAGAAAGAAAGAAAGAAAGAAAGAAAGACAGAAAGAAAGAACTACCATCCACCTTTTTAGCTTACCAGCCGACAGGCTGTAAGCTATTGTCATCATGCGGCGTCCGTCGGCATTGTCGGTGTCTGTTGTCTGTCGTCATCTGTCGTCCGTTACAAAAACTTGAATCGTCTTCTTCTCCGAAACTGCAATTCTGATTGACTTCAAACTTGGTATGCAGCTTCTTTATGATGATGTCAACAAAAGTTAGTGAAATTATTTGGATCCGGATCTGATTCTGGATTCGGTGTGACTTTGAAAAATTTCTCCATTATAAGAGATAGGAAGTGGATCGATGTAATAACTCAGTGAATATAAATGATATCAAGTTAAAATTTCTACAGTACAGCCCTGATGGGGAGATGACCAAAACATAATGTCCACATGCTGATCAGGATCTTCTTCTGGATCCGGGAACTTACGGAAAATTTAACATGGGCTCTTATGGGGAAAAAATTTCAATCGTCTTCTTCTCCGAAACTACAGTTCTGATTGACTTCAAACTTGGTATACAGCTTCTTTATGATGATGTCAACACAAGGTATTGAACTTATTTCGATCTGGATCTGATTCCGGATTTGGTGCCACTTTGAAAAATTTTCCCATTATAATACATAGGAAGTCGATTGATCCAGTAAATCAGTATCAATGATATCAAGTTGGAATTTGAATTTTTTACAGATTCTGATTGGAATATGACCAAAACATGGGCTATTTCTGTAATATAATAAATACACAGAACTGGGTGATAATAAATGGCATCTGGATACATTTCCCAAAGTTTTTAATTTGGCCGGTAAACTACAGGGCCATTGGTCCTATTTTTAGCTTACCGGCTGACAGGCCGTAAGCTATTGTTGTCATGTGGCGTCTGTCAGCGTCATCGTCGTCTGTCGTTGTCTGTCGTTGTCTGTCGTTGTCTGTCACTGTCTGTCATTGTCTGTCGTTGCCTGTCGTCGTCTGTCGTCGTCTGTCATCGTCTGTCATCTGTCGTCTGTCGTCAGTCGTCTGTCGCCCGTTACAAAAATTTCAATTGTCTTCTTCTCTGAAACTACAATTCCGATTGACTTCAAACTTGGTATACAGCTTCTTTATAATGATGTCAACAAAAGTTACTGAAATTATTCTGGACTTGGTGCGACTTTGAAAAATTTTCCCATTATAACAGATAGGAAGTGGATTGATCCAATAGATCAGTAAGTATCAATGATGTCAAGTTGGAATTTGAATTTTTTACAGATCTGATTGGAATATGACCAAAACATGGGCTATTTCTGTAATATAATAAATACAGATAACTGGGTGATAATAAATGGCATCTGGATACATTTCCCAAAGCTTTTAATTTGGCCGTTAAGCTACAGGGCCATTGGTCCTATTTTTAATTAAGTGGGATGTTGTTTACCTGAAAGGTCTCTTGCTTTAAAATTAAGGCCACCACAAAAAATAAAAGCATAGGCTGAAAATTTTTAAGGCCTTCAGCTGATGTGGCTAATGCTAAGGAAGTATCTCACAGGAAGTGGAGGTTGGTGTGCTAACAATAAAGTTATTTTAAAAATATATACATGAATATGGTTTGCAAAGCGGTTAAACGATTAAATAAGATTCCTGTTTCCGCTTAAGGTTAAGTTCCACCACAGTGACCACAAAATGATCCTTCTCGCACAACATGTTCACCCCAAAAAATGCAAAACATCTTCTCTGTCTCCACAAAATAGACAGTTGTTCTTCTTCAGCTAACATAAGTTAGCCATTTGAGTTGAGAGTGGGTCTAACTAGAGTAAATGGGTGATGCCATGATAGTGGAGCCCCACAGGAAGCTCCTCTTCTCCTCTCAAAATAAAATAATTTTAAAGCTTCTTGTGGGTAATATTCATCAAAATAATATTAAATGTCAAGCAGCTGAACAATTCAACACCGCAATCACACAATTGCTTACTCGCATTAGTAGTTTACAAAGTTGCAGTCAACTTTTCGTGTTAGCATTAGCTCAGCAACGAACCTTCACACAGTGCACACAAGGGCCATTTACCAATGGAAAGTATTCCCAACCATACCCTAACCCTAACCTTAACCGTTTAACACCCAGGCCTAACCTTAAGCAGACACGGCAACCTTATTTAATCGCTTAACCGCTTTGCAAGCTATATTAATGTATATATTTTTAAAAGAACTTTATTTTTGCACTGTGGGTTACATCCTTACCATTAGCCACATTAGCTGAAGGTCTTAAAAATTGTCAGCCCATGCTTTTATTTTTTTGTGGTGGCTTTAATTTTAAAGCAAGAGACCTTTTGGGGAAACAGTGCCCCTCTTAATTGAAAAGGTAGATGGTGTTTTTTTCCTTTCTTTTTTTTTTTTTTTTTTTTTGATGAACCTTATTTAAAAAGTGAAGGGGTTTTCTTTATTAGGCATATAATGTTTTCTATTTTCAAACACTTTTTTTTTTTTTTTTAAATAAATGTATTTTTTAATTGTGTAATTGTCTTTTTTATTTGGATGATATTTATTTTGGGGCAACATATTTTAAAACCTCACATTAAATTAAACTTTTGATGTAGCTCAATTTTATTTTGAGGCCCTTTTTTGTAGAAGTCTATTTTATTTGAGGAGATTATTTCATTAAAAAAAAAAAAATCACTTAGATATGTTTATTGAGGCTTTAGATCGTGGAATCCTTCCTCAATCGTTAAATCAAGCTTGCATCTCACTGCTCTTAAAGAAAAATAAAAACCCTTTGTTATGTGGCTCTTATCGCCCTATTAGCTTGCTGAATGCAGATTGCAAAGTGTTGTCAAAGTTGCTTGCTAGACGCTTGGAAGGCATCCTTCCCTCCATCATATCGTCAGACCAGACCGGTTTTATTCGTAATAGGCACTCTTTCTTCAATCTTAGGAGAGTATTTAATGTGGTCTATAATCCTTCTCCAACTGCTCCCTCAGAGGCCTTGATAGCTCTAGATGCTGAAAAGGCGTTCGATAGAGTAGAATGGGATTATTTATTTTTTGTTTTAGAGAAATTTGGATTTGGGGTAAATTTCATTTCCTGGGTTAAATTATTATATGCTTCACCTCAGGCCTCTGTCAGGACAAATAGTACAAATTCTCATGATTTTTGTCTATACCGCTCTACCAGACAAGGCTGCCCACTAAACCCTCTCCTGTTTGCCTTAGTAATGGAGCCTTTGTCCATTGCTTTACGATCACATCCGGATCTCTGAGGCATAACTAGATATGGAGTAGAGTTAAAAGTTGCTTTATATGCGGATGATTTGCTGTTACTTTTGTCCGATTTATCACGTTCCATTCCTACAGCACTTTCAGTCTTAGACGAATTTAGCAAGATTTCAGGTTATAAACTGAATCTCAGTAAAAGTGAGATATTTCCAGTTAATAAACTAGCTAAAACATGCTCACTTGAAGATCTACCATTCAAGATCTCAAAGTCTGGCTTTGTCTATCTTGGGGTACATGTGGCTGATTCTATGGTTAATCTCTATAATAAAAATTTTCATAGTTTGCTTGCACAAATTGAACATGATTTTGAGCGATGGTCCATCCTTAATCTCTCTGTTGCAGCTAAGATTAACACGGTCAGAATGAACATTTTTCCTTGCTTTCTATATTTATTCCAGTGTATACCAATTCCTCTTCCTCTCTCTTTTTTTCGTAAGGTTGATAGTCTTATTTTGGATTTTGTTTGGAATAAAAGGACTCCTAGATTGCGACGTCAGATTTTACAGAGACCCAAGGCTCTGGGAGGCATGGCGTTACCCAACTTGCTCTACTATTATTGGGCAACAAACATTAGAAACTTGAACTATTGGGTTCAATATGAGGACACTGAAGCTCCCCCTTCGTGGTTGGTGGTGGAGGCAAATTCTGCTGATCCGGTAGCATTGAAAGCCTTATTGTACTCACCTCTGATTTCTTCTTACTCCAAATTTACTGGAAATGTGATTGTGGCCTCCAGTCTTAAAATCTGGGTCCAGTTCAGACGCTATTTTGGCCTACAAGCCTTTTCTTTTAGAGCTCCACTAGCAGCATGTTTCTTCCATCTTTAATGGATAGTACCTTTTTGATTTGGGCTGGTTTGGGTATAAAATCATTAAAGGATCTATATATAAACTCTGCTTTTGCTTCTTTCCAACAACTAGTTGAAAAGTTTTCACTCCCAAATGATCATTTTTTTTAGATATCTCCAAGCTCGTAATTTTGTTCGTACTTTGTTCCCAGGTTTTCCTGCCCTTCCTAATGATTCAGATTTAGATATCTTTTTGGAGCCTCTGTTGTCTCTGAAAGGAGCAATTTCTGTTATCCATTCTAAAATTCATAATCTTCGATCAGGCTCCTCTAGTGCCCTTAAAAATATATGGGAGGTAGATTTGGGAGAGACGATTTCAGATGGTATGTGGGACGAGATCCTAAGAAGGGTGCACCGGTCATCAATTTGTGCTAAACATGGGTTCACTCAATGTAGGATTTTGCATCGTGCTCATTACACCAAAGCTCGGCTGGCAAAAATATATGGTACAGTGTCTCCTTTATGTGATAGATGTCAACAGGCTACAGCAGATTATACTCATATGTTCTGGGGTTGCTCATCTTTAAATACATTCTGGTCGGAAATTTTTGATGTTTTGTCAATGGTAACAGGAAAGAAAATTGTTCCTAATGTTTTTACTGTTTTGTTTGGTGTTGTACCTACTCCGTTTAAATTTACCTCTGCTAACAAAGACATGATTGCATTTACATCTTTATTGGCCAGGAGGCTTATATTGTTAAAGTGGAAATCCTCATCTCCTCCAACCTTCTCAAAATGGATCAAGGAAGTACTTTATTTTCTCAAACTGGGAAAAATTTGTTTGACATTAGTTGGTGCCTCCAACACTTTTGAAAAGACATGGACTCCTTTTCTGACCTATGTGAATAGTGCAATCTGTCATGTTTCTCTTGACTGAGTATCTTGATGTACCTTTTTTTTTTCTCTCTCTCTTTTTTTCCCCTGTAATATTTAAAGTGGAAATTTTGTACTTTTATTTTGTATTTTATTTACTGTTTATTTATTTGTTTATTTTTATTTTTCCTGTGATTTGAGGGGATGTGTGCCAGGGGAGGGGGGGATTTGTTCCGCTTGTTGTTTGTCTGTAATGGACTTATGTATCATATGTCGGTACTATGTTCTTTTTTTTTTATGTAAAAAAAATAACAAAAAAACAATAAACAGATGGTTAAAAATAAATAAATAAATCATACAAGTTTATTTTATTTCTTTGTACAGATAAATGTTTTTATTACATGTTGTTTTTTATGAGATAGTTTTTTTTCATGCAATTTTATTTTTATTTAAGGGGTACATTTATTTTTCAGATACTTCTTTTTAAATAAATCACAATCTCTTTTTTTCTTTTAGTGGGGGATTTTTTTCGGCTGTTGTACCTCCGGGCCACCGTAGATTTTGCATTATCTTGTTGAAATGTAATATTAGACAAAGCAAACATAATAATGCTAATCTAAGGAAAATCAAAATTACATGACAACATGATCATCATCGTAATGTCCATGTCCAGGTCTATTTCCTTGCCATGAAATGTCCTGTAAAATTATTTCTAAAAAATGCTTTTTCTTTGCAGTACTATGTTTTGTGCAACTCTTCCTCTTTACGATCTTAGTTATTTTTTTACCTCTTCTGCAGCTGGTCTACTTTTCTGGATAGCACCTATCATATATACAGTATAAAACTGTACACCTGTGACTATGGCAAGTTACTGTCTCCTTGCACAATGATAATAATATTGTATATTCAGTTTGTTTCTTTCTGACTCTGACAGGTGACATTAGATAGGAGTTCCCCTGTGGGTGTTATACTCCTCTTCCACCATTCTTTAAGGAATGAAAATGGGCCACATCTGCCTGCCTGACTTCTATGAAAGTGAACCTTCAACAGCTGCCCTGTCTTGGTGTCCACTGTTGTGTTAATTAAGGCTTGTACTCAGTCATGTGTTGAGTCTTTCCTGTGCACTGAGACAGCATGTCAAAAGGTGATGTAAAATATGGAGTATAAACTTCCTGAAGTGTCTAGAGGCTGGCGAGGGTATGCTTTAATGTACTATGCAGCAGTCAAAGAAGTTACATCCTGGGAAGAGTTACATATTTGCACCAGTATTTGCATAACACAAAGCTGTTTTCTTTTTGCTTTTGCAGATTTAACTATCTGATGACAAGCAAGTAAAGGCAGTGTTATGTCTAGGCTCAAGCAGACAGATAGAACTGATAAACGTCATGAAGCTGGAAGTGCAGAGTAGCGAAAACCAGTGACAGAAGTTGTACGGAGCCTGGACTGTGGGCCTTCCTCACCTGAAGCATGTCTGGCTTTTGTCTGGCTTTTACAGCAGAGTAGACAGATTACTTGCAAGGGTTGAGACAGTTCAGTGAGCAGAAGGTACTAGATGACATGGCAGCATGAGGGGGAGGGAACCATATCCTTTTACAGTCTGGAAATAAAGCAGATCAGCAACGATGGAATGGCTTCGTGTTTCTCATCTTATTGGGCCATTAGATGGTAAGGCCACAGCAGCACCACTGGCTGTGGAGGTCCAGGACCAGACTGCTGATGGGTACGAAGGTAATTTAACATGCGGAAGAGGACTTCAGCCCAATATTTAACGTGTCACTGAACTGACTCATATAGCCGTGCTGCAGCAACCGGCTTTACATTCATTACGCTTGTATGCGGTGTTCCCAGATTCACACAGAAGTTTATGGTTTGCACCTACAAGAGACTGTTTAATCATGCAGTAAAGGATTATAATTGGGGTTTTGCAAAGGCCCTATCGAAACTGTGAGGCTCCTTTTTTCGTTGAATAGATTAATTTTTTTTTTCTGAGGACTAACCATGCTTTACAACATTAAAACAATCATTGGTCCATACCAAAAATGTCTAACAAGTTCACAAGCTTCATTTACAAGGATGGTACACATGCATCTCACCCAGACCCACATAAAAAGTCACATGACCTGATTCCAACAGGAAGTTTTGACTTTAAATTTGGTCAGTGTCATCTAAACACCACTGTGATATAAAGGCAGCAAAATGTTGCAAATCAGTCTTTAGTTTGAAGAAGTTGTTGTATCTTGGATGAACATTATCCAAAGGCTGGAATTTTTTCACATCTCTGGAAGAGAGACTAAATTTCTCTGTTCTTTCAGAGTATGTAATAACATTGAGCAGCCATTTCCCACTTTATGTCTTTGTTTTCACTTCAGTCTAGTGAAACGCTGACAGCCAGTAGATAGAAATGATCATGATGTCTGCCTCTTTTACCCTAAGTTCTTCATGACTGATAACAAGCGTGAACACATTTAGAAAGGCTCTTGGATCATTTGTGACTCAATAGCAGACCCTAAAAATAAAAAATCAGCTTATATGAGATTTCAACCTACACATACCAAACATGGTGGGTAGATACGTCAAGATGCACAAATAAGGTAGTTGAATTCAAGGTTCTCTTTTCTTTCATTGTGCTTTCCATAAAGAAATATATTTTCTTCAACAGTCTGGTTTTGACCAGCTCTATATGTAAAGTGTCATGAGATAACTTTTGTTATGATTTGGTGCTATGTAAATAAAATTTGATTGATTGATTGATTGATTGATTGATTGATTGACTGATTGATTGATTGATTGATTGATTGATTTTCAAAATTGTCTATACAACACTGAAAAGGAGACCAGTCCTGAAGAAATTCTCATGAATGCAATGAAAAGCTGTCAAGAAGCCTTATAATTCCTTCCGGTAGTTTTAAATGATTATTTATTCACTATTTATGGGTTATTTAATGTGAATAGATACATTACCACATAAGCAACATGTTTGCTGCCAATAATAATAATTAAACAAGAAAAGCACTTGGAGAGCGCAGACCTCCACCAAGGCAGATTGGTCCCCCCCCACCCCCCCACCCCGATCACCACCAAAATGTAATCATTTCTTCCTTGTACCAGGATCAACATTTCTTGAAAATTTCATGAGAATCCATCCATAACTTTTTGAGTTATCTTGTTAACAAACAAACAAACAAACATGCACACACGCAAACACACAAAGCAAAGCAATCACAATACCTCCTGGCGGAGATAAAAAAAAAAAAAAAGGCTAGACATAAGCATGGGTTTGTTGATAAATTAAAATCCAAAAGTATGTAGTTCATTTCCAGATTTCCCCTTTTGCTGATTGGAACACAGGTAAAGTTTACAAAAAGTAAAATCTTGTTAGATTCTTGTTAGAAGATAAGAGCTTCATTCTCTGGAGTGGAGAAATACAACAAAGAGAGAGTAATTTGTTTTTTCTGTGCATGGCTTTCATCCTGCCAGGGGAATACACCACAGAGTGGCAAAGATGAGACATTCTTCCTGTAGCATTTTTCATGATGAGAATTGAGAAACATGCAAGTGTTGTACAAAAAGAACGGCTCAAGGTGCATCACCCCTGCCCGGACAGACCATCTGGAGACAACCGAAATAACCCATGCAAATCCAAAAACACACATGAACCCTGTCCCCCTCTGAAACAGAGGAGATCGTCACTGTGATGAGACACAGTATTTCAGGAATGTCCTGATCTGTCAGGGCTGAGATGCCTGAGGGAAGAGACTGAGACTGCTCACCAAACCCCCTCCTTTCCCCCTTATCATAAACAGACACAAGTGGAAGGATGATTAACATGACGGACCACATTCACAGTGACAACAGATTACTCATGACCTCATGTTTTTATATGATGTATATAAAGTCACAAGGTAACTTTGAATGTATGTCTGTTGACATTTTAAACCTCTTAATGGTGTCACATGATCATGACAAATCTCAGTCAATGACAGGACAGGTCTGGTATTGTGGCTATTTTCTCCTTTCAAAAATATCTCTTTTCACTCAGCGAGATGATGTTACAATTGAGGTGGAAAAAAAGTTGCCTCACGGGCTGATTATTGGGGTCAAATGGTTTGATGAGACAGGAAGTTGAAATAAGACAAAAATAACATAAAAGATGTAAAATGACAGAAAAGATGGAGAGAAAAAACATATTTAAACATTTCAAGAAGGTAAAACAGGGATGTCAAGGATGAAACATGGAATAAAACAGGTGATGTCACTGTCAAGGTGAAAAAAAAGCTGCCTGACTGGTTGATTATTGGGGTCAAGGGGGGTGACATATGGCAGAAATGCTACATGAATGACACATCAGTCAGCACATGGATTGATTTAATCATCACTGAATTTATTGTGAAATAAATCCTTGTATCACCAGTGCTTCTGTATAACTGTTGTTTATCGCCAGAACACAATAAATACTCACTAAACAGAAAATTTGAAGTTGAAGCATAGTTGTTTTTAGCCCATTTTTGGGGGTGCCTCAGCACCCCTAAAGTGATTCCCAGCACCCCTAAAATATTTTAAGATTGCTGAAATTTTTCTTTTTTCTTGTTTACTTTATGCCCATTCTTAACATGCTAGAAAAATGTCAAAACCATATGCAGTACATGGCTGAAACGTAATATTTTAACAACAAAAGTAAAGCTCCCCCCACCACCTTGTCTCGAAAATGGTTTGATCCTCCCCATCCCTCCCCCCTTTCCTCGATTCAGACTGAGTGCTTCACAGGTATTGAGGACTTGCAGCTGATGTCACTGGTCATGTGATTATTGTTTACACCGCCATATTGGTAGGCACACTATCTGGATCCAGAAAGTCAGAACTGTTGCTTTATATCGTGTTTTTCTTTAGGACTCGTGTTTGCGTGTTTTGTTATTTGCGAGTATGTCTGCTTGTGATAAAGGCACCATAGATGAGTTTCAATGTTTACTAACAACAGTGATGTGCAGGCAACTCGGAGGAAAAAACACGAGTACCAGCCACCAGCCGGCTCACATCAGCCGCATACACCTCCAGGCTCTCCCCAGGAACTCATGAACGAGCCAATATGTTAGCCCTCAAATGGTCCATCAGCTGTCTCTGGCCAAAAGCTGATTCATCTTCTCTTTCATGACCGCATAATTTGACTTGACCGCATCGGGAAGGCTGTCCCATAGAGAAAAGTAGACTTGCACAGACGGGTGGGGAGTATTGTCACCAGCTACCTGCTGAACTCACCGGTGTCGCCCACTGTAGCTCCGACTGCCACTTCCAGCTGTTTCACCCAGCTGAGGAAACTGGACTGAGAGAAGCTGCTGTTGTGTCTGTGCATGTGTTCAGATTAAAGACAAGGATAGACTGACTTCATCTGACTAGATGTCCATTAACTCCTATTGTTTGTGGATGTGTGTGCAGACAGCCAGCCTCATCATGAACGTATGATTGTTTTGTTTTTTTCTAAAAATAAAAAAAGAGCCAGATTCAGGTATGATTCTAAGATCAACTCATGTAACTTCATTTTCCACAGCAATTAAATATTCTATTACAATGATATAGTAAGTTGAATAAATGTACCAGTTTATATCTCTTATTAGATATAAAACACATTGTTTGGTCATTTGCCTTTTGGTTAAAGCACAAAGAGAGAGGAGAGCAAAGAGATGCTTAACATATACACTAGTCAACAGTTTATTGGAAATGATCTGCCACAGTTAAAATGTGCTAAATGTTACGTATTTTAATCAGATTAATTGGAAAACAAATGACAAAAAATGGCTTGCTGATGTTTTGACAGTATATGATGGTGTGTTCTTCCACATATATGTTGGTTTCTGTCCATTTATAAACAGATTTATGAACGTTCCACTGATAGAACCTGTAAACCGAATGTATTGTCATGTACAGACAGTGTTTTGAAGTAGATCTGGTAGATCTGACACTAATATTCCTCTGGAGTTAAACCCATTCTCTTGTGTAGGCCTATCTATCTATCTATCTATCTATCTATCTATCTATCTATCTATCTATCTATCTATCTATCTATCTATCTATCTATCTATCTATCTATCTATCTATCTATCTATCTATCTATCTATCTATCTATCTATCTATCTATCTATCTATCTATCTATCTATCTATCTATCTATCTATCTGTGTGTGTGTGTGTGTGTGTGTGTGTTGAGGAGCTGCTGTATCAAAATGGAGGATTGTCTTCCACCAGCAATTAGAGTTAGGTTTTATTTCTTTCATGATTCCAATCCATTCCTCTTTTACTGTGGCTCAGCATTTAGATAACTTTTATCAGATTTGATGGTTTGGTCACAGAGTCTCTCATACCCAAAAAAATTTTATGCTTTTCTTTCACAAATATAGGAATGATGGTCCAAAACTGTTTTTAAATGTACAAAACAGTGAAATTTCTCTTGCCTGACCAGGCAGCACTCTGGGTGCTCAGCACCCCTAAACCTCTGATCCTAGAATCACCCCTGAGTTGAAGAAACCAGATGGTGGTTTTAAAATGTTGGTAAAAGTTGCAACAAGGCAAAAATAACAAAAAAATATGCAAAATGACAGAAAAGATGGAGAGGGATGAAAAAAATAATTTAAAGACCAATGATGTAAAAGATGCAATAAAATAATAATGAAATAATAGATGAAAGTGATGTAAAGAGGAAATCACGCCACTAGTCTCTGATTTCATGATTTATTGAGTTTACATTTTGTTCAGGCTGATGCAGCAAAATTTAAGATATTAAGATAAATGTTATTTTCAATAATAATAGAACTAATAATAATATCAGTTTCAGAACTTACTGTCGATTATAAACAGAGAGAGACAGCAATTTACCAGAAAATTACCACTCTAGAAGAAACTTTGTGAGCTTGCTATCAAACTTCATGAGTGTATGATATGATGATTATATGTTTAGTTTGTTTGTTTTCCTTTTTTTTTTTTTTTTTTTAATCTCTTGTCTATTTTGGATTATATTGCTTCCTCTGAGGCGAAGTCCACCGTGGGAGGGGTCTGGTCCAACCCAGAAGAGGGCGGTGCGAACCTCTTCTTATTCCCAATGGTCAATTAACCCTCCATAGCGGAGCTGAACCCTGGAGAGGATCGTGGATGGAACAGTTTAAGATGAACCACTGAGCAGCAGTAAAATAACACAACTGAAACCTGACGAGCAGTTTGCGCAGCGGCAAATGTACAGACGCACAGGTTTCATCTGCTGGGCCATTTTGATCAGGATCATGCAGGATTATTAATGTTTAGATGACCCTGCTTTATCTGGGAGTGCAACAGGTGACTTAATGGACAATTTGACACCTTCAAGATGAGACTCTGGGATTTAGTTTTAATTATTCCGGTGTGCGTATCCTCCTCTCTGGCAGCCGGTAAGTTGCGACAACTTTAACATGAATTTCATAATAAAAAAAAAACGCGACGTATCGCCGCGTCATAAAAACTAAAACTCGCTCATTACCTAAATAATGAGCCGACCTCTCAGAAATGTTTAACCTGGAAGACTAGTTTATCTGGTGGTACACTGTTTTTATTGAAGGGCTGGGCGATATGACTAAATATGTTGTCACGAATGTCAATTTTCATGTCAGTTGATATCACAGTTATCGCGATAGATGTTGTTGTAAACGATGTAAGAAGATGAAAAGACGATTCAGAACAAAAACAACATAAGACACAAGATAGAAATGCTGTAAAAGTCATTACCTGCTACTTATTTTGTTCAAAATATCGTAAAAGAAGCAACAAGATAATACTACATAACAGACAGAAGATGAAAACAGCGTTAAAAAAAAAAAGTAACAGTATCAAGGTCAAATGCACTTTGCATCTCTGATGTTTGATTAAATATATTAATAAAAGACAAAAATTTGTCCAACCTGAGTTCTCATGCAACAGGATGAAACTACTTAAAAGATGAGGAGAGAGCGATTTTTGTGGTTTCAAAGTCTTTATTTATGGTCAGAAAATGACAAACGCTTAACAATCAGCAAAACTCTCAATAAATCTAGACGTAAAACATTGAAAATGATTAAAAATATAATGTTGCAAATGTAAAATTGAATAAAACCGCACTGAAACATTGTGTTTCACTGGGCAATAAAATGAAAATAAACCCTTAAGACGAACACATTGGCATTGTGATGATGTTAATATCACATGTTGGGGAGTAACTAATTAGAGCTAGTTCGTTTAGGCTGAACTGGAAAGAAGATGGTGCGTCTGCCAGAACGCAGGTGAAGGTGAAGAGACCAAACTCCAATATGTCTTCTAGCAGCTTTTACTTGATTTTCTCCTTTGTACAGATGAAACTGCATATACATTCAACTTAAATAATCATTCATCAGTCTGAAACAAAAACAAATAAAGGCATTAAATTCAACCTTTCACAGTAGTCATTCATTTTCAATTCAGTCATTATAAACAAACAAACACACATACATTAAACAACCTGAGTGTGTTTCATGGCATACATATTGCAGGTAAACTGAACCCATAACCCATCCAAGATAAATAAAACAATGGTGCCATCTAGCGGCATTAATAAACCGAATGTGGCAATCACACACACACGATCCCTGAATGTGGCAATCACACACACACGATCCACAACTCCATATCCACCCCCCGCACTGACACAACAACGAATAATACACCCCACAATACAGATAACTCTTTAATATGTAAACGCTCACTAACGAGCTCTAGACTGTGCGTCTTGAGGACCGTGACCCGGCCGCGGCCCTAAGCTAACATGCTAATGTGGCTAACACAATTACACAGAGAAATTACCTACATTAACTGTATGTAAGGAACACAGAGAACATGTATTTACTTTTTGTTCATTAACTAGGAACCTATAACGTTGGCGAAGACAACATGGAAAGGGAGCTTATATTCATACTTTACTATACAATATGTGCTTCACAGCAGTCGGAACAGGAAATAACGAAACAACGTGAGATCACACATGTAATCTCGTGTGACTTCTAGTGAAGGGCTGAGCCTTTGTTACAGCCGCCCCCAAATGTGTAAGGCACATTTGCTACCAAACAAAGGCTTCTCTACAAGTTCAAAGAGAGTAAGAAAGTCTAATCCTCCCCAGATGGGAGGGCTGGCAGCATCACTAGGCGAGCAACAGATTGGGTGTACACATGACCTCTAATGTCCACATCAGCTGACCTAATACATCCATTGTCACTCCAATGAACTCTTTTGACCCGTCCGATGGGCCACGAAGCTCTGGGTAGCTGGGAGTCTACTAACATGACGACTGCTCCCTCTAAGAGCTCTGGGGTTGCAGAATGCCATTTCTGCCTGATCTGCAGTGTAGGGAGGTACTCTCTGATGAATTGGGCCCAGAATTGGTCCGCGAGCACCTGGGAGTGTCGCCAACGCTTGCGACTCAGAATCTCTGTTTCAGGATGCACAACTTGGGGAAACGATCCATCTGGCCGCCCCATCAGCAGACTATTTGGAGTCACAGGGTCGGCATCGGCCACATCAGCAGAGACATAGCCCAAAGGTTTGGAGTTGAGGATGGATTGTACCTCCAGAAGCACAGTGATCGGGACGTCCTCATAGACTGGTTGGGCTCCTACACAGGTGTACAAGGTGGTCTTCTCGCTCCCACACCCCACTGAAGTGAGGGGCTGCAGGGGGATTAAAACGGAACTTAATCCTCTGACGTGCGAGCTGTTGTTGGAGAGTGGGAGCCATGTCAGCAAAGGCCTCTTGGAGTTTGCGCTTCCCACCCTTAAAATTGGTCCCCTGATCGGACCACAACTCTGCAGGGGTTCCTCGTCTGGCTAGGAACCTCCGTAGAGCCATCAGGTAAGCATGTGCATCCAGGCTTCTCAAAAGATCCAGATGGACCTCCCAGGTTGTTAGGCACTTAAAAATTATTCCCCAGCGTTTCTCTTGACGTCTGGCCACCTTAACCAGCATCGGTCCAAAACAGTCCACACCCATGGAGTAGAAGGCTGGCTTGAATAATCAAAGGTGAGCAGCTGGTGGATCTGCCATCTTGGGAACGGAGGGCTGGGCTCTCCAGCGTTGACATTCAGCACAGGCATGCTGGTGCCTGCGTATGGCTTCTCTGCCTCTAAGGATCCAGAAGGACTGCTGCAACTCAGCGTAGACCTGCTCTGGACCAGGATGGTGAAGATCATTGTCATACTTCTGGATAAGCAGCCAGGTGACTGAATGTGAGGGTTCCAGGACAACTGGGTGCAGGGTGGAGTCACTAAGGCTCTCTGAGCACCTCAGCCGACCACCTACTCTTATTAGACCAGAAGATTTGTCCAGTTCAGGGGATAAGGTAAGTAGGCGACTCTTGGAGGAGACAGGCTTCCCTTCTGCTAGCAGCTTGTAGTCCTCAGGAAACGACTGCTGTTGCGCCTGCAACAGCACAACTGTCTCTGCTTGCCGATACTCTACAGAACTTAGAGGGGAGTTGGAGGAGCTCGGTCCGTGGAGGTCCTGGGCCTTGGCTTCGATTAACTCCTGCTATGTGTCATACACACTGTCACTTGGGCTCGTAGGCGATGTAACTGTCAGGGCACAGAAGGTAGCCTTGCGGAGCTCTGCTGGGTCCTCTTGTGGCTCTGTAGTAGGCTTCTGTGGCCAGGTGTCTGGGTCTTGAAGGAGGAAGGAAGGTCCTTGTGACCATCTGTTAGGTTCTATCAGGGCTCTCAGGGACTTACCCCGTGTCAGGTCATCCGCGGGGTTATTTGCCAAATCTACATAGTGCCAGATACAGTTCTGTGTGAGCTCTTGAATCTCAGCAACTCTCGTCCCCACGAAAACCTTGTAACGACATGAGGGGGATTGTAACCAGGTTAAGACCATCGTGGAGTCGGACCACAACACCATCCGAGTCACTGCCAGGGTCAGTTCCTTCTCAAGGAGATGGGCGAGCTGCGCTACTACCAGGGCTGCTCAAAGTTCCAGGCGTGGGATGGACTGTGTGCGTTTGGGAGCCACACGGGACCGGGCGAGGATGAAGGACAGGTGAACTTGACCATCACCGTCTTTGGTTCTCAGGTATGCCACGGCTCCATAGGCTTGCTCAGAGGCATCTGCGAAGATATGAACCTCGTATGTGGCACCTTCCAGCTTGGCACCTGTGGAGACATAAGGGCGGAGAAGAGACAAGACAGAGAAACATTCAAGCTCAGCTTCCCAACTAGACCAGGCCTGCATAAGTTCAGGGGGGAGGTTGGGGTCATCCCAACCACACTGGTTATCCCATAACTGCCGGACGATAAGCTTTGCTCGAGTGGAGTAGGGCAACAGATACCCTAGGGCAGTGGTGTCAAACTCATTTTTTTCAGGGGCCATATTCAGCCCAATTTGATCTCCAGTGGGCCGGAACTAGTAAAATAATAGTATAATAACCTATAAATAATGACAAGTCCAAATTTTTTAGTGTAAAAAATAACATTAAATGTTGAAACTATTTCTATCCAAAACAAAAAAGATGTGAATAACTGGAAAAAACTGAAATTTCTGAAGAAAAATAAGTACAATTTTATCAATATTACGCCTCAACTTAAGATTTCTACATGTGCATTACAGATCAGATCTACCAAGACACAAAACAGGCAGAATATTGATAAAATTGCACTTATTTTTCTTTAGACATTCCAGGTTGTTCATATTTGTTCAGGTTATTGATATTTTATTGTTAAAGGATATCAGAATTTCATGTTCTTTGCAATAAATCAAAGAGAGAAATGGGCATTGCCATTATTTATCGGCATAATGTCATATTATTTTTTTCACATTAAACAAAGAAGCACATTTGGAGTCATCATTTCAAGCTTATTATGCTGTTATTTTTGAATTTGATTTGATGTCCTTGACTGTTAATATCTTCAGGGTAATATTTGCATTTTGCACTTGGTAAATTCATCTCGCGGGCCAGATTGGAGCCTTTGGCGGGTAGGTTTTGGCCCCCGGGCCGCATGTTTGATACCTGTGCCCTCGGGTGTCATACTGGGAGGCTAAGACTTTATAAATGTTTCTCAGGTACGGCGTTTCATAGGACACCGGCCTGTGCTTGTAACCTAAGGAGTCAGCCTCCCAGTTCCAGCTGAGGCCAAGCATAGATTCTTGGGGGTCAGATTTATCTTGGGCTAACCACTTGTCCAGGCTTTCAGATCTGGCTTCTTGAGGCAAGTGGCTCAGGACGCTTGTATTATTGCAGGCCCACTGTCGTAAATCGAACCCTGCTGAGGCTAGAAGGGCCCTGAGACGGTCGACAAGTGACTTAGCTTCGTCTGGAGTGTGAAGGCTTTGGAGACAATTATCCACCTAGAAACAGTTCTCCACTGAAAACTTGAGGTCGTCGTCAGGTTGACTGGGATCTGCTGCATGGCACTGGAGGGTATAGGTGGCGCAGCACGGGCTACAGGCTGGGCCAAACGGGAGGACTTGCCACTCGAACACCTTTGGGGGTTCATCCACTTGTAGATCTCGCCACAGGAATCAGAGTAAGGGGCGATCCTCAGGGAGTAGCCACACCTGGTGGAACATTCCCTTTATATCCCCACTCACAGCTATGGGGCACTCGCGAAACCTCAGCAGGACTCCCAGCAAAGAAGCCCCAAGGGTAGGGCCAGCTAACAAGTACTGGTTTAGGGACTGTCCAAGGTACTGGTGGGAACAGTTGAAAACAAGGTGGAACTTCCCGTTGTGGCTGACAAGATGATGGGGAATGTACCACTCCTCCTGGTGGGGGGTCTCTTGAGTGACATCACGCACAGCTCCTGCATCAATGAATTTCTACATCTCTTTCTTGTAAGCCTCGGCTTGCTTAGGGTCTTTAAGGAGGCGTCTCTCGGTTCTGCGCAGCAGAGGCATACCAGAGTCTTTGGGAGCAACAAGTAGGGGCATATCTGGATGGCGAAGCAGCGGTGTAGCATACCTCTGGGTGCCGTCTACTTTGATGCGGGCAGTTTTAGCTTTGAGCAAAGCTACCGCTAGCTGGTCCTGCTTTGACCGTATCACTTCTTTTTCAGGACGGTGGGGGACTGAGTCCATTTTCCACAGTCTTTTAACATGTTTGTATAACTCTTCAAGTTGGGGGGTAGCTGAAGTGAACAGACACTGGACAGTGTTCGTGGGCCACCCCGTGAGCTGGACCGGGCCTTGGAGGGTCCACCCCAGTTTTGTGTGGACGGCAGCAGGACTGCCAGGTGGGCCAAGCCTGACAGGTTCAACTGGTGTGACAAGGTGAGGCTGGTCTGAACCAATAAGGAGTGATGGCTCAGCTTCTCTGAAGGCAGGTATGGGAAGGCCCCGGAGGTGTCTGAACTTCTTCTGAAGTCGCTCTATAGGGTAAGTGTGCTGGGCGAGGCTAAGACGTTTAGCTGTGAATGCACCTTCAATCTTGTAGCTAGTGCAAGGATTAGTCACTGAGGAGACACGGAAAGACACTGTACGTCCA
This sequence comes from Sphaeramia orbicularis, assembly GCF_902148855.1. Classification (NCBI taxonomy): domain Eukaryota; kingdom Metazoa; phylum Chordata; class Actinopteri; order Kurtiformes; family Apogonidae; genus Sphaeramia; species Sphaeramia orbicularis. The sequence continues at coordinate 49,006,109 of NC_043962.1, forward strand.
GGAAGTACTTGAATGTCGTGCCTCACTGTATGCAGAGGAAGATCTTCTGGAATGCCTTTTATGCCCAGAGCTTTGACAGCCGTTGGTAACAGCATTGATCTTTCAGATCCGTCATCAAGGATTGCAAAGGTACTCAGCGTCCGTCCCCATAGTGGATGAGGATAGGAACCACCTTTAACATTACTCTATTCCCTCCACCTGGTTGATCGAGATAAAGTGCGCTGGATGTGGCGCTAACTAGACAGATTTCTTGTTCAGCCACCACTTCTTGGTTGCCCTTCTCTGTCTTAGTATTAATTTCATGGAGAGCTAGAAGGTGTTTGTGTTGACAGTGGCTGCAGGGCTTCTTCAGTGTGCATTGGGCAGCTAGGTACACAGCGCCAGCAGCGTTTGTTAACCTGGATCCACTCTTTAAGCTGCTCTTTGGAAAGTTTGGCAACTTCATCACACTGGCTAAGATAATGTTCGTTGCTCTCACAGTATGCACAGTATGCTTTGGCCTTAACCTTCCCCTTATCTGCCCTACTCTTGTTGGGAGGGGATACTGCAGGCTCACCACCACCATGCAGGACTGTCATTGTTTGTTTGGCAGCCCGGCTGTCACTCTTCATGCTTGGCCTTTCCCTACTGGTTCGTGTAGTAGTTTGACTGTCAAACCCCTGACACCATGACTCATAACAAAGCCACTCTGACAGGTCACGGAGGGTGTGGCTAGTTCCCGACTGCTTAAACTGGTGTCATCGGAAGTCAGCACGCTGTTCAGCAGGAAGCTTGCTTAGTAAGCGTGCTACATGTGAGCCACAGTTAAGTTCAATTTCCCCTGCTGAACCTAAGGTCTGCAGCAGACCCACTAGGGACTGTATCTGAAGGGAGAACTTCTGAAATGCTGTAATGTCACCACACTTAACTTCAGGGGCCTCAAGGACACTAGCTATCCTTCTGCGGGCGAGTTGGTGTGGTTGGCCAAACTTTTCATGGAGGGCAGCCATGGTATCCGTGTATGGGGTTGGGGAGTTTAAATAAGTGTCAGCAATAAGCCTAGCTTCTTCTAACCTAAGGTGATCTACAAGTATCTGATAGCGAAACAGTTCAGTGGCATTGGCTGGAAGCGGGTTCTCTAAAGCTATGCGCAGCCTTGCAAACTCACAGGGGTCTGGATTGATGAATTTAGGAATGGTAGGGTTAGGCCCTCTATAGGATGGCTCAGATACAGGTGGTGGGATGTTATGACTAGAGGGAGGAAGGTGAGGCACTGTCCCCACAGTAGGTGAACGTTGCTGAGCTGGTTGGGGTGCCAGATGCCTTGACTCTGTATTCACTGGAGCTGGGAATGGACGTGGAGGAGATGGAGGAGGCCATTCAGGAGGATGAACAGGGTTATTAGGAGGAGGAGGGTAAAGAGGCTGGTTGCTAGCCCCGTCAATCTTGAGGAACTGCATATGACTTTGCAGGTCTGGCTCTGGTTCAGGCCATGGCGGGAGAGGCCAGTCGTTTTCCTCCTTAAGTTCATTTTTGAGGGGGTAGCTAATAGGGGGTACGCGCCTGGGGGTTTCTCTGCAGCTGGAGTGGGGCTATGGTGTTGGGCCATTTCTGTTTTCAGGGAGTGAGCTATGCCTATTAGTTCTTTGATCTCAGTTCGGGCCTCGTTCAGCTCATTTATGCCTGACTGGATCCACTGCCGTGACTGGTGTAGCTTTGCATTCTCCTCCTGTATTGCTCTGACCTCTGAGGAGAAGTTGTAGTTGCGGTAGGAGCTGGCTTGGTATGAGGCCGAAGGTGGAGGTTGAGGCAGGTAGTCCCATTCTGTGTAGGTTCTCTGGAGGCTAACTGGGGCTAGCTGAGGAGTCTCGGAGTGAGCAGCATTCCCATAGAAGCATCTGGAGAGAGGTGTCTGACAGGGGGTCACCTGGGTGGGATACTCTAGTGGGGGTGGTGATACTAATACACTACTTGGAGGTGGCACATCTTGCCACTGATATCCCACATAACCCACATCATAGTCTTGTAGTCTAGGAGGAGGCCAAGTTTGTCTCTTAGGTCTCACAGCAGGATATGTCTCTTCCATTGGGTCCATCTTGAATACAGTTATCCGGCTCGAAGGACCAAAAATGTTGGGGAGTAACTAATTAGAGCTAGTTCGTTTACGCTGAACTGGAAACAAGATGGTGCATCTGCCAGAACGCAGGTGTAAGTGAAGAGACCAGACTCCAGTATGTCTTCTAGCAGCTTTTACTTGATTTTCTCCTTTGTACAGATGAAACTGCATATACATTCAACTTCAATAATCATTCATCAGTCTGAAACAAAAACAAATAAATAAAGGCATTAAATTCAACCTTTCACAGTAATCAATCATTATAAACAAACAAACACACACATACATTAAACAACCTGAGTGTGTTTCATGGCATACATATTGCAGGTAAACTGAACCCATAACCCATCCAAGATAAATAAAACAATGGCGCCATCTAGCGGCATTAATAAACCAAATGTGGCAATCATACACACACGATCCACAACTCCATATCCACCCCCTGCACTGACACAACAACGAATAATACACCCCACAATACAGATAACTCTTTAATATGTAAACGCTCACTAACGAGCTCTAAACTATGCGTCTTGAAGACCGCGACCGGGCCGTGGCCCTAAGCTAACATGGCTAACACAATTACACAGAGAAATTACCTACATTAACTGTATGTAAGGAACACAGAGAACATGTACTTACTTTTTGTTCATTAACTAGGAACCTATAACGTTGGTGAAGACAACATGGAAAGGGAGCTTATATTCATATTTTACTATACAACATATTCTTCACAGCAGTCGGAACAGGAAATAACGAAACATCGTGAGATCACACACGTAATCTCGCGTGACTTCTAGTAAAGGGCTGAGCCTTTGTTACACACAACATAAAATTATTTAATGATAACCATTGTGCCTGATCTATCAAGATAATGTCAGAGGTGTAAT
>NC_043962.1:49014093-49211593 GCF_902148855.1 Sphaeramia orbicularis
AACCATTTTCGTTACTTTATCTATTTCTCAACATACTCTGCCATTTCGGTACTCTCTCTGTGAGTGAAAGAGAGAGACTTTCTCTATATCTAGCTATCTATCGATCTATCTATTGATCGATCAATCGATCAATCTATCGAGGGTGAGGACTACTGGATCTTGTTCTGGAAGTTGGCTGTGCTCTGCCTGCAAGTCTATCAGCCATTGGACGTTAGTGTTATGTGTTGCCTCTTTCTCCAGAAACTCTTCCAGTATTGCTCAGTCTCAGCCCTGGGTGGGTTTGTTGTCACCTTGTTACCCTGCCATTGAGAGTAGACCTTAGCTGGGTTGGTGGAGAACAACTTGTTTATTTTCCTTCCCTCTACTTCTATTGTATACCTCTTTAGGCAGGTAGCTAGAGCGGTGAGCCTTTGCTTAGCAGTCTCCAGTGCCTCAGTTGTGGATAGTTTGTTATATTTCCTGGGCAGCTCTTTCCTTAGATTCACACCTCTGCTTAGTTCTGTTAGGAGGCTGACTTCTCTCTGTACTGCCATGATCTTTGCCTCTTGCCTTCTCCTCCATGGGGCAATTAGTTCTTTCTGACTAATCATGCTGTTCATCTTGTAGCCAAGCATCTTCAGGATGACTGTTGCTGCTGCTGCATACATTGGCTGATTGGTCTCAATGATGGTAGTGGTAGGGATAGTTAGCAGTGTGGTGTTCAAATCCTCCAGCAGAGACTGGTCTGATACTTTGTTGTTTAGCCATGGCAAGCAGGAGGTAGTTGAGTTTCCCCAGGACTTCATGATTCTCTCTCTCAGGTCAGCTTTCCTTGTGTTCACTCTGTCTGTTTTTGGGGCTTGGTACCCAATCTCGATTTTTGGGGATGATGGTGAAACCACCCCCTAGCTAACCTGTCCTGTCGTATATCTATATCGATTGATCGATCGATCGATCGATCGAACTGTAACCCATGGGTATTTTACCATTTTACATTCATTCATTTTCTGAACCCGCTTTATCCTCACTAGGGTTACGGGGGTCGCTTGGAGCCTATCCCAGCTACTTAAGGGCGAAGGCGGGGTACACTCTGGACAAGTCGCCAGTTCATCGCAGGGCTGACATATAGAGACAAACAATCACTCTCACATTCACACCTATGAGCAATTTAGATTAACCAATTAACCTATCAGCGCATGTCTTTGGATGGTGGGAGGAAGCCGGAGTACCCGGAGAGAACCCACGCGGAGAACATGCAAACTCCACACAGAAAGGTCCCACCCTCTGTCGACTGGTGTTGGAATCGAACCCAGGACCTTCTTGCTGTGAGGCACGAGTGCTAACCACTGCACCACCGTGTCACCACACCATTTTACATACCCATGTAAAATACCCATGTGAATATAGAAATAAGAATAAAATGCCCATGTGAATATAGAAAAAAAAGAGTAAAATACCATGTCAATATAGAAATAAAAGAGCATGCTGGACTCCAAAAAAATATAAACAAAAAGGTACTACTAGGTTATTTCTTAATATTCAGGTTTTTGTGGAGGAGCACAAGCTGATCTACATGGCCAGCTTTCATTACACTTCTCTGTGCAATAACAATGTATCCTGCTGTGGACACGCTTGTGTCAGGGATTCACAGGTGACACTTAGTAAAGCCGATAGGTTTTCCCTTCACTACACTAAGATGACACACGTCTCTGCAAATGAAATAAAGGACTCTGGGCCAGATCTACTAAAGGTTTGCGTGTATTAAAATGTGTGCAAACTCATTGCACGCGCAAAAAAACATACAAACTGATTTACTAACAGTGCGCACTAAGGGTTGCGTCTTTCAAAGGTGCAAAATAGTGTGTCTGCATCCAATTAGTGTGTTTGCCACAATGAATATGCAGTATGGGGCCTTTACACACAGTTGTGCGTGTGCTGGGAGGAGAAGACGTAAATATATTAATTTAGGACACACAAAGGGATTTATCAAACCGGAAAGCAATTTTGCTCATAGAAACTGCGTTTATATTTTGTGTTTGTATATGTTCAGAGGCTGGAGGTCGGTGTAGTGAGTTGTGTTCATTAATCCAACCAACAACTGAACATTTTAGGTCATCGGCTCTAAGTTTGTACATATTTTCAGTATGGACTACCACCACTGCTGCTGACAGACAAATACGGTGTATTCTGAGAAATGTTCATTGGAAGTCTTGACCTTATATGTGCAAATGTTGAGACATAACTAGTTATATATAATAAAAGTGGGTTTAACAAAATATAACCCCTTTAATAGATAAATATAATTGGGTATCATCAGCGTAACGATGAAAGTTGATGGAGTGTTTCCTTATTAAGTTACCTAAAAGAAGCATGCATAAGAGAAACAGTATTGGTCCAAGAACTGAACCTTGAGGAACTCCATATATAACTGTAGTGCACTGAGATGATCCATTATTAATATTAACAAACTGGAAATGATCTGTTAGATAGGAGTTCAATCACATTAATGCCGATCCTTTAATACCAATGGATTGGTAAAAGATCTGTCTCAACATTAAATCAAATTCACGCTAATCACCACTGCTAATCTCAAAGGAACATGATCATGATATATATAAAAATAATATTGCAACATTATATACTTCACTGCCGTATTGTCCTGTCTCACCGTCTCTATTTTCTGAATCCCTTGTTGTAGGTGTGCAGAGCCGATGCTCTGGCCGAGCCTGTAACCCACGCATGGGGAACCTGGCCCAGGGCAGAGTTCTGACCACCCGGTCCGTCTGTGGCTCCAACTCCTCTGAACCCTACTGCATCTACAAACAGATGGCTTCCCCTCACAGTAGGGAGTCTTGCTCCCCAGCAAAGTGCAGCAAGTGCAATGCTGCTGTTTCCAGCCAGGCTCACCCTCCGTCTGCCATGAGTGACTCCTCTTTCCGCTTCCCTGACACATGGTGGCAGTCTGCGGGGGGGGTGAAAGAGGAGGTACTGCAGCTGGACCTGGAGACAGAGTTCCTCTTCACCCACCTCATTGTGGTGTTCCGCTCTCCGCGCCCTACTGCGATGGTCCTGGAACGCTCCCAGGATCACGGCCACACATGGAAGACCCTCAGGTATTTTGCCAAGGACTGTAAGGAGGCGTTTGGTTTGGCAGAGGGGTGGCCCATCGGGAAGAGCAGGGCGACTTGCACCTCGAAGTATTCAGGAGCCTTTCCATGTACCAGAGGAGAGGTGGGTTTAATGCAGCAAATCAAGATGCTGCAAACCAGGAGGAGCCAAAATAGACATCAGTGAGCCTGTTTAGATGCACTAATACTTAGATCATTATTTGATTTCTGGAGTTATCAGATTATTCAAGTGACCATGTAAACCTGGGGTGTCAAACATACAGCCCCTGGGCCAAAACTGGCCCACCAAAGGCAAGGATGAATTTGTGAAATGCAAACATTACACTGAAGATATTAACAATCAAAGGTGTCAAAATCATTTTAGTTCAGGTTCCACATACAGACCAATTTGATAGCAGATAGTCAATGATAAGGGGAGGTAAGTTGAGATTTCATGGTTTAATCAATCAGTCAATCAATCAATCAATCAATCAAATTTTATTTATATAGTGCCAAATCACAACAAAAGTTATCTCATGACACTTTACATATAGAGCTTGTAGAAGCCACACTCTCAAGCCAGACTCTCAATGCTTTACAGTTTTTTGGTTTTTTTTTTAGTTTGATTTTATTTCATTTCAGTTTAATTAAATCAAAATCTGAGTTTAAGCAAGACCAAAAGTGTAAAATGTGGTTATATAGGGTTTTTAAACTTTTATTTATGGTCAGAACTTATCAAATGTATCTTGTTATTACCCTGCCCACCAAAGGGGAGGCAAGGGGTATTGAGGTTTTGCACGTATGTCACGTGATCACGTGGTTTGCTGTTTACAATGCCATATTGGTAGGCAAGCTTTCCTTGGATCGTACAACGTGTTAAACGATGGACCTGCTAAACTCCTGTGTGTCGTTTATTACTTAGCTTTCACCAATTATAAATTAGGCAGAAAGACCGCTCTGTTACATTGGTGGCAGCAGTGGTTCTGTTCTGCCAACCGCTGTTTATAGTTATTACCGCAGTTAATGTAGCTTCTCAGTATAGTTAGCCTGCGTGCCTGCTGTGTTTAGCGGCGTAGAAAAAAAGAATTGTCATCATGTGGTACGGTGATGAAGACCCCTTTAAACCAACCAGGAGGGCTTCCCCTGACCTATCACCCTATAGAGAGAGAGTGATTGTGGATCTACCTGCTCCCTTTGCTGGCGATGGCAGCCAAAGGTTCCTCAGTTAGGTGAGGCAGATGCAAGTGGCAATCGGAGCTACGGCGGGCGACACCGGTGAGTTCAACAGGGAGCTGGTGACAATACTCCCCACCTGTCTATGCAAGTCTGCTTTTCTACTATGGGACAGCCTTCCCGATGCGGTCAAGTCAAATTATGCGGTCATGAAAGAGAAGGTGGGATCGGCTTTGGCCAGAGACAGTTAATGGACCGTTTGAGAGCTAACATATTGGCTCGTTCATGAGTTCCGGGGGAGAGCCTGGAGGTGTACGCGGCTGATGTGAGCCGGCTGGTAGCTGGTACTCGTGTTTTTGCCTCCGACTTGCGTGTGCATCACTATTGTTAGTAAACATTGAAACTCATCTATGGTGCCTTTATCACAAGCAGACATACTTGCAAATAACAAAACACGCAAACATGAGTCCAAAGGAAAACACGATATAAAGCAACAGTTCTGACTTTCTGGATCCAGATAGTGTGCCTACCAATATGGCGGTGGAAACAACAATCACATGACCAGTGACGTCAGCTGCAAGTACTCAACTGGTTTTGGTTTGGTTTGGTTCATTTGTTTGTTTGTTTGCTAACAATCTAGTAGCAAAACTATTGGTTGAATTATTACCAAATTGGGTTTATAGTTTGCCAGGGACCCAGAAAACATGTCATTACATTTTGGGAAAAGTAGGTCAAAGTTTGAATTTTTTTTAATGAATTTTTAGAATCTTTTTTCCCCATTTACTTATAAGGGGTGATATTTCACATCTGTAGCAGGAAAACTATTGACTGAATTCATACCAAACTGGGTTTATAGATTGCCAGTGACCCACAATAGATGCGGTTACATTTTGGGAAAAGTAGGTCAAAGTTCACATTTTTTTATAAATTTTTTAATTGCTTTTTGTTCTCCCATTTACTTAAAATGGGTGAAAATTCAAATGTCTATAAAAACATTAATTTGTTTCAATTTACTTTACACTTGGCACATATATAGAGGCAATTGATATACTGACATCAGCACGCACATAGACATGATGACATCAATTGGATTGATGCCAAAATAAGCTACAATATGTGTGAGGGGCGGGGTTTGTTGTGCCTGGCACCACTTGTTGGATATGTTTTTCTGTTGTAACATGAAGACTGTGTTAAATTGTGATAAATGCCTATATTGTAAAAATGTGCCACTTGTGCTTAAGGAAGTGGTGTCTGGAGAACAGAAAAAAGAGGACTAATTATCATTTATGTTGTTTCTTTGTTTTATGTGATCCATGGTGAGGTGCTGCTGTTTTTCGAAGTTGGTGGATGATACTGTGATTTTTTTTGTTCACACTGAGGATGATTTTAAGATGCATGGGGCTGAACAGAAGAAAGAAAGAGATGTAGGAAATATCAGGGATTTATCCCTCCAACAGATCTCTACAGATCGTCCTCAGAGTTTCCTGATCCACCAGCTGAATCCAGCTGATTAAAAACAAACAAGCAAACCTGGAGCTGATGGGACTCATTCTTCCTTCTGTTCAGTCAACTGTATCATTCATTCATTTTCTGAATCCGCTTTATCCTCACTAGGGTCATAGGGGTCGCTTGGAGCCTGTCCCAGCTACTTATGGGCAAAGGCGAGGTACACCCTGTACAAGTTGCCAGTTTATCGCAGGGCTGGCATATAGAGACAAACAATCACTCTCACATTCACACCTATGGGCAATTTAGATTAACCTATCAGTGCATGTCTTTGGATGGTGGGAGGAAGCCGGAGAACCCAAAGAGAACCCATGCAGACAAAATGCAAACTCCACACAGAAAGGTCTCACCCCCATCGATTGGAATCGAACCCAGGACCTTCTTGCTGTGAGGCACGAGTGCTATCCACTGCACCATTGTGTCGCCCTCACCTGTATCATCATACATAAAAATACAAAAACATAAAACCTTCATGTATCATGGTGTAGTCATGTAAAGTATCAGTGGAGCAGTGGTCCTCAACTGGTCTGGCTTCAGGACCCACGATCACCCCTCAATGACAAGCTGTGACCCAAATTGATAACAGTTAAACGTCTCAAATTCATTTAATAAAAAGATGTGTTTTGAACCTGAAGATGATGTGTTTTGAACCTAACAGAATATCACAGTATGCCAACACAGACAAGCTTAATGATAAACCAAACTGGCAAGAAGGTGGTGAAGCTAAATATGGAAATATTCCCTTTAACACTTAATCAGACACATTTTAACTAAAACTAAAAATGTGCACTCAGTTAACAATGTCACTTATTGAAGAAATAAACACACTGAGGTTTTTGTCCTCAATATAGGTAAAACCATATCTGATGTAGTCATTGTCATATCTGAGTTCTGCAATGATTTGAATGGAAACTTTTGGATTTTCTTTATGCTGTGAAATGTATGGTGTTAATTAGCATTACAGTGCATTACCACCACCTACTGTACTGTTGGGGAGTGTGAATGGATGTCGCTCACGTCCATAAAAAATAAAGCATAGGATTGATTTCTCAACATTAGTTTTTTGCCCAAAGGCCTGCGACCCACTGAAAACAGGTTTGCGACCCACTTATGGTTCATGACCCACCAGTTGAGAATCACTGATGTAGAGTAAGTGAACTTCACAAATTACACAGAACCATCAGAGGCCAAACTTGAGAGGCACAGGATGAGAGTCATGTCACATTATTGACTAATCAGTGTCAATTATATAGTTTTAAATGGCATTTAAGACATCAACATCAATATCTTTTATGTAAATGGAACCTACACAATACCATTAAAGTCTAAACTAGAAGCACTCGGAGAGCGCAGACCTCCGCCAAGGCTGATCAGTGGCCCCCCCGTGGGCCCCCCCCACGCCAAGGAGGTTATGTTTTTGCCAGGGTTTGTTTGTTTGTTTGTCTGTCTGTCTGTTTGTCTGTCCGTTAGTGTGCAACATAACTCAAAAAGTTATGGACAGATTTTGATGAAATTTTCAGGGTTTGTTGGAAATGGGCCCCCCCGTGGGCCCCCCCACCCCCGATCACCACCAAAATTTAATCATTTCTTCCTTATCTCATTTCCAACAAACCCTGAAAACTGATAACTTTTTGAGTTATGTCGCACACTAACGGACAGACAAACAGACAGACAAACAAACAAACAAACCCTGGCAAAAACATAACCTCCTTGGCGGAGGTAATAATCTATATTCTTGTATTTATCTGTTCTCCAGGAACTTTTTTACATAAGTATGAGTTTCATGTTCTTACAAGATAGGCATTTATCACTGTATTACATGAAAGTTTTACATTACAGTATGAAAGTAATAACATTAAACACGAGTTAATGTGTAGTGATCATATTATGATGGGATCATTCTCACATTTTTATAACATGATAATTTGTCATCAAACCAGTTGCTATTGAGATAAAAGATAAACACACAGTTTATAATGAAAATGATCTACAGTTCACGGGCAGTAATCCTGAGCCCAGTCCTGGTTTTTTGAAAAGTCTTCAGGTGAAGACTAGTAATTAGACAGCAGTGACTGGTTTTAACAGCGGGTTAAAGGAGTCTGAACACTGGATTGTAATTTTTCTTTCTAATATTTCAGTGGCCCCATCAGGCCACATGACCAGATATTCCTACAGCACTTCACAGTTGCAAAGCCTCCCGCCTGCTCTGCCTTTGTTGTTCATTTATTGACACCAGGATGCACTAAGCCGATATCACACAAACCACCGAACAAATGCTTGTCCAAGCTTTGTAAACCAATCTCCTCTGATAGGCTTCTTAAGCTGCAAACTGCTTTGATATGCATGAGTAGGATATCAATGTTCACTTTTACCTCTGATGTTCTCCCAGGGCAGTTTTTGGATCTGTGCTGTGTCATCGCTGAGTGGTTTGAGCTATAGCCAAGAATGCTTTATTCATGAGCAGGCCTTTCATTTATGTGCAGGGACTCATGGCCTTTTTCCACCAGATTAGAACCTCGGTGCCTCTGGTGAACCAGCCCACGGTTCCACAGGTTTCGAGCGGAACCATTCTAGTGAAGGAGGCATCATTAACAGAGGGCGTCACACAATGTAAAACAGCTCAGAATATAGTTACATATTACCCCAACCAGCTTTTCCTGGTGATCCATAAGTTTATTTTTGAGTTTATTTATTATTTGTTGTTGTGCTCAAATGCTACCAGCACGTTTACTTATTTATGCTTCTTTCTAGTGTTTCCTTCACTTCAGAAGATGATTTAGTCCACAGGATCTTTAGCACATGACTTGAATTAAATAAGACTTCAAGGTCGTCAAGAGGCCCTTTCCCACCGCAGGAACTTTTGCAGGAACTTTTGCAGGAACTTTCTGTATTACCCCGAACTTTCAAAGTTCCTGGTGCGTTTCCACCGAAAATTACCCTGGTAACTGACCCTCCCCCGGCCCCGAATTTACCCCGAAGAAGTTCCTGGTACAGAGGTAGTACTTTCCAGATTACCAGGATCTTTAAGGGGCGGAGTTGTGTGCTGCAGAACGCTGAGTGGTGGACTAGACTGGCAGCATTTCCGCATTCTGTTCACCGCCAATATTTAACTCATTTAATTTCCACAAGCTTTGTATTTTGATAATTCGGAAAATGGACCAAAAGAGAAGCTACAACAAGTGGACGGACGACGAGGAAATTCAGACAGACTTTGAATCGCCGACATGAAATGAGCGAGTAAAAGCTGTCGGAGCCAAATATAAGACACAAGCCTAAAGAAATACGAGAAAAGCCGAAGAAATTTATGCAGGATTGAAAGAAACTAAAGGACCACAACGGTCGCAGTGGATCTGACTGTCGAACAAACCAATGGTATGTATATGACAGAAATATTCACTGTTTAGTTGGTTCCATGCTGTAACAGTAGTCAGAGGCATCAGCTGTTTAGTCAGAAGTGAAGTCCGGTTAACCTAATACTAATGCTAATGCTAATACTAACTGGTCAACAGTCTGACACTAAACCTAAATCAGAGAACTGGATGTATTCGTGTTGTCGCTGTGAGCTGAACACTGATTTATTCTGTATGTTTGTGATTTCCACCTGAAATGGACTGGACGGACTTGCCTCTTTTTCTGAACCTGTGGCTCGTTTGTGTCCTCGTCCATCACCTACTGCTGCTTACAACGGCCCAGGTAAGAGATTTGACATGTCACATCACACTGGTAGGAATCTGTCATCATGTGTTCTGTTATTCATTTATGCATTTTTATTACTTTTCCTGTAGGAAAGTGAAAAAGGGACCAGGACCATGGAGTTCCAGACCGACTGTCCTGGACTAGCTGGACCAGACCCTGGTCCAAAAGCCTGAACCTTTCACACATGTTTATTTCCCTTTTAATCTCAAGGCACCTTGTTTTGTTTCAAATTTTAATAAAAAAATCTAACCTAATACTGTCTGTTCATTTACAAGGCATCAAAATATGAGTATAAGTACTTTTATCAGTAATATGCAGTTGAATTAAATGCAGGCATTTGAGTAAATCTGTCTGACTTTAGGGTTGAACTTGGACTATCATATCTATAAACAATAGAAATGAAACAGAACCATCCATCACACATAAAGTTGATGTGATTTAGTTTAAGGAATGAGAAGTTGAAAATACATGTTGTACCATTTTTAAATACAAATTAAGGATATGTAATTATGGTTAACTTCATTTAAAATGTATTCCAGATGGATTAAGTGATTCAACAACCAGTAAAATGTTAAACCCAAACTGTCCACTTAAGTACTTTGTCATTTTATTGAACTAGAGGTTAGTTTGTGAATGCACATGAACTGGACTACAGGTTCTGTTACTGCTCCCTCATACATCATCAACCTGATTTGAATAAATTACCCTGAACTTTCGGGTGCGGTGGAAATGCAGTTACCAGGAACTCTTTTACCCCAAAAAGTTCCTGGTAAATAAGTTCCTGGTAATAAAGTTCCTGGGCCTTTTGGTGGGAAAGGGCCTAAGGTGTCTTTATTAGTCTCCCTTGGGAGAAATTTGTCTTGGACAGAGGCGTCCGCTGCACAGACAAATACCACTCACACAACAATAAGAATAACAAACATCCAGAATAAAAGTAAATAAGTGACATAAAAGTGCAATGTATTATAACATTGGTTAAAAACAGAGGTGCAATGTGCAAATTCAGCATTATGTGTAAAAATAATATAGAACAACACACCCCTTACACTGTTACAAGTCACAATTAGGACTTGAGAACTACAATCAGGTTCCTAAGTATTTGGACAGTGACACACATTTTGTAATGTAGCCTCAGTACACCACTACCACAGTGGATCTGAAATAAATGTGGACTTGGAGCTTTAATTCAAGGAGTTTAACAAAAGTGATTGATTAACCATTTTGGAATTATCAATCAATCAATCAGTCTTTATTTATATAGCACTTTTCATACATGAAGAGTGTAGCACAAAGTGCTTTACATATAAGTTTAAAAATCAGTACCACCACCCACCCACCCAACCGGACACACACACACACGCACACCCACAAGCACATACATACTTAAAAAAAAAAAACTGAGCACAAGAGGACCAGAAAGTAAAAGTAAAAGAGTAAAAGAGGAGGCGCTGTCTCAGGGAGCCATCCGCACCAGGAGGCAGCCGCCGATCCCGGCAACCAGGCGCCAGTGACACAGCACCGCATCCCAACCAGTGGGAGAGGGCCAACCCCCACCCACCAGAAAGGAGCAGACCCCAGTGAAAGAAGGCGCCACAGCCACCAGAGTCCACAGCCCCCCCCGGCATGGAGGGCTCCCTCTGATGAAACACTGGAAAATATAGATAAGAAACACTAAAAAGACATAAAAGAACTGATTAAAAGAATCTAAATGTAAGACATAAATATAAATATAATATAAACATTAAACATTAAAATAGTAAAACAGAAGCATTGGTTAAAAGAAACTTAAGATATATGTATTAGAAACTTAAGATAAATGTATTAGACCTGTAATGGTACATGTACCAAACCGAACCGTTTCAGTACACACCTGTTCGGTTCAGTACACAGCTGTACCGAAACGGCACAGTATGGTGAGAAAAAGAAAAAGGAACGAAAGACGTCGTTCGATGCAGAACTTTAAGTTAGCGCAAGTTTCACACGGACATATTGAAGGACGCACACATTGACCCGAAATACCAAATAGCAGCTGATATAAGATTTTAAAAAAAACCAACAAAAAAACAACAACAACAACAACAAATATGATGTGAACCTGGAAGGAAGAGACTGGAGACCCTCCATCATCAGTACAGTCCAATTTGGATCTGTTCAGGTTCAGGTGAAAGACAGCAATGAGGAAACAGACGTTAATAAGATGGACGTTGTTTGGCCCCTATGAACTACAGTAGTTCTAAAACACTTACACTAGCTCTGTCTGTCTGTTTGTTTGTCTGTCTATCACGCACGCTGTATAATAGAGCAATAAATAGAACGTTGAAAGTATGTAAAGTTTCACTTTTGTTTCACGACAGCGTTCTTTACGTTAGTTATAGACTGCACCCCCAGGTATATAACTGCACACCCCCCCAACCCCCCGGCTCCAACAAAAAAAAAAAAAAATCCCCTGTGGACACAGGCACATACAAATAGACAGTGTCCTAAACAGTTTGTTGTCTGTCCTAAAATAAATAATTTGGTTCATTGTGTTGTCAATGTTTCTCTTCAGTTTGTTTAAACAGAATACCAGTTTGTCCTCTTGTTAATGTTGCACTTCATGTGGAATTTTTTTGTTATTTGTATGCAGAATGTGAACTGACAGAACTGTGATTAGATTTTTCTTGTTTGTTCGAAACTACCTTTCAGGGAAAAGTGCAATACTAATGTTTAAAATACATTTAGTAATATTAATAATTTATTTTATTTTCTATTTGATTTATAGCAGCAAAATTATATTATTCCTGTTTTTCTATATTCTGTTGTCTCCAAAAATTTGGGGGAAAATGTTAAAACATTCATTAATACATTAATAGACATTTCGAGGGGTTTTCTTTCTTCCCGTACTGAATCGAAAAAACCGAACCGTGGCTTTGAAAACCGAAAACGTACCAAACCGAAAATTTTGTGTACCGTTACAGGCCTTATATATATATATATATATATATATATATATATATATATATATATATATATATATATATATATATATATATATATATATATTTATATTTATATAAACATATATAAAAACATATATATATATGTTTTTATATATGTTTATATATATATATATATATATATATATATATATATATATATATATATATTTATATAAACATATATAAAAACATATATATATATGTTTTTATATATGTTTATATAAATATAAATATATATATATATATATATATATATATATATATATATATATATATATATATATATACATACAGGGTGGGGAAGCAAAATTTACAATATTTTGAGGCAGGGATTGAAAGACAGTGTATGACCAATTAGTTTATTGAAATGAGAGTTTATTTGCCACAAGAAAATTGACATAATAGAAAATGTTTTTATTCTATGTGTCCTCCTTCTTTCTCAATAACTGCCTTCACACGCTTCCTGAAACTTGCGCAAGTGTTCCTCAAATATTCGGGTGACAACTTCTCCCATTCTTCTTTAATAGTATCTTCCAGACTTTCTCGTAATAGTTTTGCTCATAGTCATTCTCTTCTTTACATTATAAACAGTTTTTATGGACACTCCAACTATTTTTGAAATCTCCTTTGGTGTGACGAGTGCATTCAGCAAATCACACACTCTTTGATGTTTGCTTTCCTGATTACTCATATGGGCAAAAGTTTCTGAAAAGGTATGGATAATAGTGTCAGCTATGATTATGACATCAATATATGTTTGGTTTCAAAACAATTGACGTACTGCCAGCTGAGAAAAAACAACTAAATGTTCATTGTAAATTTTGCTTCCCCACCCTGTATGTATATATATATATATATATATATATATATACATATATATATAAAACTATAAAACCTTAGAGTGGATAAAACAGAGGCATTAGTTAAAAGCAGTGGCGGCTGCTCGTCTTTCAGACAGGGAAGCTCACTGTTGGCTTACATCAAAAAAAAAAAAAAAAAAAAGTCAAGTTATTTAAACATACATTCGGCCCTCCGTTCCTTTTTAAGAAAATGGTCAGTGATCTTATCGTACCAGTAGGCATCTTTTCCAGGGACTGGACCAGTGTCCTCTGAATATCCAGCAGAGCTAGGGCTGCTTAGATTGCCTTGGCCCATTGTGTTGTGGGTGTAAGACTTCAGCCTTTTTAAACTAGAGATGCTCCTTTCACTCCGACCTAGCCGACAGTTTGATTGATTTAAGTATCTACAAAACGATATTAAACTCGAACAAGAAATGATTAAATTATGTAACTGAAACAAGAAAACGTTGAAATTATGTTAAATTGAAACAAGGAAGTACAATGAGTGTGTTTTATTTACAGTGCAAGAAATGAACGAGTAGTTTCGTTGTGGTTTCTCTCTGATTTCACAGCAGAATGCGCGACGGTATTAAACTGAACCGTGTCAGTGGAGGTGATCTGAAAACAGCTGTCAATCAACGGGATTTAGCCTTTTGACTGATCCTCCAATCAGCACGTGGGATTCTGGCATCCAGCCCGGCTGAGTTCCGCCCACAGCTCCATTCACCCCCAGAGACGCCCGGCGTCCGGGGGCGGGACAACATCGTGGCATTTATCCAATTACCGTCCAGTTTTGAGGTAATGAAAAAAACTGTTCCACTCAGTCCCATTGAAGCCCAGAGACACCCGGCGTCTACGGAGAAATGCACTGAGCAGAGATCATACGAGAAAACAGCACAACGGGAATGGAGGAGAAGTGAACAACATCGCGTCCGTTGATTTGTGATAAAGCTGATTCTGAACGAACTCATCTGTGAGATGAACGTGTTCTAACACATTTGTAGTCAATAAAATGTCAACACAACCGTACATATTTAACAATTTGATTTTCGTAATTTTAGGGGAAGCCGGGCTTCCCTTGCAGTCTATGAGAAATCGCCACTGGTTAAAAGCCAAATTAAAGAGATGGGTCTTGAGCCTGGTTTTAAAAAAATCTACATTCTCTGTGGCCCTGAGGTTCCCTAGCAGGCTGTTTCATAGGCGAGGAGCATAATGCTGAAAAGCTGCCTCACCATGAGTTTTTGTGTTAGCTTTTGGAACTGTTAAAAGGCCAGTTCCAGAGGACCTCAGGGTCCGCGAGGGTTCATAAGGTAAAAGCAAGTCTAAAAGATAAGAAGGCGCAAGACCATTAAGACATTTAAAAACTATTAAAAGGACCTTAAAATCGATCCTGGAACACACAGGGAGCCAGTGCAGTGATTTTAAAACCGGTGTAATGTGAGCCCGCCTTCTGGTCTTCGTCAGCACTTGAGCGGCTGAATTCTGAAGGAGTTGGAGTTGTGAGATTCTATCTTTGGGAAGACCAGAAAGCAGGGCATTGCAGTAGTCAGTTCTACTGGAAATAAAAGCATGCATCAGCATCTCAGTGTTGGCTCGAGAGAGAACTGGACGGACTCTGGCTATGTTCTTAAGGTGATAGAAACCTGTTTTTACGGTGGATCTAATATGTGGGATGAAGTTCAGCTCAGAGTCAAAGATAATGCCCAGGTTTTTTTTACTTGTACAGATGGGTTAAAAGAATATGCTTGTAGTTTTGGTAAGTACTTCTCTCTCATAGCCTCAGGACTGATAACTAAAACTTCAGTCTTGCCTTGGTTGAGCTGTAAGAAGTTTTCTGCCCTCCAGGTTTTAATAGCTAAAATGCAGTTAAAAAGGGCATCTATTGGCCAAGTGTCTTCAGGAGACATGGCAGTGTACAGCTGTGTATCATCAGCATAGCTGTGAAAGTTGATGCCATGTCTCCTGATGATATCCCCAAGTGGAAGCATATATAGGTTAAAAAGTAAGGGGCCTAAGATTGAGCCTTGGGGCACACCATATCTAATTTCATGGATCGCTGAAGAGCATGTATCCATGCTTACCAAAAATTTTCTGTGAGATAGGATTGAAACCAATTAAAAACAGTACCAGAGAGGCCGACTAGGTGTTTCAGTCTAATTACAACCATTTTGAAAGTAGTCCCTAGCCTCAAAAGTAATTGGCAAACTGAGGACTATTTTTAATACTTGGAGGAATCCTGGAACCTGTGTGTATCGCCAAACACTGAGTTTCTTCCATGGAAATGATTTTCAATCAATCAACTAGCCAATCAAATTTTATTTATATAGCGCCAAATCATAACAAAAGTTATATCATGACACTTTACATATAGAGCTGGTCAAAACCAGATTCTCAAGCCAATTTACAGAACCCAACAGAATCCTCCAGGAGCAAACACTTGTGACTAGTGACAGTGGCGAGGAAAAACTTCCTTTTACAGGCAGAGACCTTGAGCAGACGTTGACTCCCGGAGGATGGTTTTCTGCCTTGACCAGTTGGGGTTAAAGAGAGAGGGTAAAGGAAGAGAAAAAGAGAGAGAGAGAGAGAGAGAGAGAAAGAGACGGGAGACAGAGTGAGGCCTTTTCTAGGCCTTTACTACAGTCATCTTCAGTAACTGCTTGTTTGTGGGTTTTTGTTACTCAATTTTAGTCTTGAGTAACTGAAAAGCAGCTTTATTGGGTTGAGATCAGGAGACAGACTTGGCCACTGAAGAACATCACATTTTCTTGCCTTCAAAAGCTCTTGAGTTGCTTCTGCTCACTATCCCATCAGTTTTGAGGAAATTGTCTGAATTTCAGCAAAGAGGATAGTCCTGTATACTTCACAATTCATCCTGTTACAGGTGATGCTGTTACTATCAGCATCACATTATCATTAAAAATCGGTTACCCACTTCCACTGGCAGCCATACATGCCCATGTCATAACATTGTCAACACCATGTTGGACAGATGGCATGGTCTGATCTGGATCTATAGAGGGTATGCACGTGACGTCACCGCTAGCAGAAGTCACCGCGGTTACGTCCACTGAGTGGCAGAAAGAGGGAGATGAGTAGCGGCTTTGGCTTGAATACTGCGAAAACTTCAGAACAATTTAAAAAATGGGGAAGAGCTGTTGTGCCATTGATTGCACAAATAGGTTTAAAAAGCACTCAGAGCTATCGTTTTACCGGCTACCTAAAGCCAAAGACAGAAGAAGCAGATGGATCACTGCAAATCATAGAAATAACTGGAATCCAGGCAACGAAACCTGGATTTGTGGTTGCCATTTGTGTCAGGTAACGTTAATTTATGCTATATTCTTGCATAAAATCATACTTTAAATTACATATCGTTTTGGCCAACGTCACTTCTTAGTAAAGCTCTTAATGTTAGTCTCTGTCATTTAGTTCTATATTTCATAACTGAAACGTTTTTGTCTTCAGTTGTGTGATTCTGAACCTTGTGCTCTACATAATTTGTAAACTAGCTTAAACTGAGGCTAACCTAGTTTTCCAAATAAGGGGGTACTCTAGCACAAAGCTGTTGTAGTTGTGTTGTATCAAGTATTTGATGTTAACTATACTTAAATATCCAAAAGTACCAGTAGATCATACACTCACTTGGGTCAATACTAAGGGTTTAACTACAGTAAATCAGTAGCAAATTGTGAGCACTACTGCTGGGCCTTTACCTTGGCAATCACTGCCAAGAAAATACGTCTGCACTGGCATAAAACCTCAAAAACAATAGTATGCTGAATTGAAAGGACTCACCAGCTGTAATCCTCTAATTAACAATGACGAGGGTGTCAACAACTCTTTGACTTTTGTATGCTTTCAGGCTTTGCATTGGGTATTTTCCAGGCGTTGAAATCAGGTACATATAAATGCCAGGATAGGTGATTTCCGGCCACATATCAATGTTCATAGACCACTTGTTGTTTGGTAGTTGTATGGATCCATGTCGAGTGTAATTGTCTTTAATTTCATGTTGTATTCCACATTTTTCTGGGTCTTGCTGTAGTTACTGCTATGCTCCGCCATGTTGAGCCGGTTTGTTTTTGCCACTCAGTCTGACTTAGAGGGGCGTGGCCCAGGGGGA
Source organism: Sphaeramia orbicularis (assembly GCF_902148855.1). NCBI lineage: Eukaryota > Metazoa > Chordata > Actinopteri > Kurtiformes > Apogonidae > Sphaeramia > Sphaeramia orbicularis. Next base: position 49,031,495 of record NC_043962.1, read on the forward strand.
TGTGACGTATGTGCATTCCCTCTATTCCAGATCAGAATAGCTCTATTCTTCAAACATTTCTATAACCATCATTGCAATTCAAGTTCATCTTGATTTCATTTTCCCGGAGATTTTTTTTCCAGAACTGGGCAGGGTTTTTTTCCCCTCAGTGTTTTTTATTAGATTCTAATGTGTCCGTCCTATTGTTGTGTTACCAGTAATTTTCGCCTTGTTGTTCACCCTCTATATTTACATTCATAAGGTGTCTCTTGTAGACTTTGACAATGATACACCTACCTCCTCAGTGAGGTTTTTCCTCTGGAGACCTCTCTTGCTCAACAAAGATTAGGAATGCAACCTGTTTGCATCTTGTAAAAAAACAAACGTGAATGTGTTTCTCCAGTGGTTTATGGCATAAAGGTGTAGTAAAGAAAAACTTTTTGAATCAAGTTTTGTCTTTGGTTCATGTAGAGGAAAGCAATTTATTAAAAATATGACATATCCATAACATCGAATAAAATTTAGATTTAATTTTTTTGACCATATTGTTCATCTCTATGAATACTACCAGTATTTTGCGACATAATAAAACTAAAACATTTGACTTGACATTTAGCAGGGACTTGATTTGATTGACCAGATTTTTAGCTCACTGGCCATTAGGCCATGAGCTATCGTGAAGGCACTGTTCGTTGTCATCATCATCATCATCATCATCATCTTTGTCGTTTTTGTTAGCAATCTCTTCAAACATCTTCTCTGACGAAATCACTTGGCGGATTCATTTGAAACTTATATGTAGCTTCACTGGGACAATGTCTACAAAGTTTCCTCACTGTTTCGACAAATTTAGATATTTGAATTTTTGACAAAAGTGTTTTTTGAAATATTACGAATTTATTCTGTGTTTGACAGTTTTACTTCCAGGTTTTATGAGGAAGAGTTATAACCATGTGAACCTTTTTTTTCCTCAGAGAGAACTAAAACTCAAATATCAACATCCAACCAAATTGTAAAACAAGAACCACTTTTCCATGTTCACATAGAAATTTGTCTGACTCCTCAGATTAGCAATATGAAAGGAGTTCTACAGTGGGGGAAATAATTATTTGATCCCCTGCTGACTTTTTAAGTTTGCCCCCTTACAAAGAAAGAAACGGTGTATAATTTTTATGGTAGGTATATTTTAACAGAGTGAGACAGAATATCAACAAAAAATCATAAAAAAACCTCATAGCTGATTCTGATTATGACCTTAAGAACACCATCCCCACTGTCAAGCATAGAAGGGGTAACATCATGCTTTGGGGCTGTTTCTCTGCTAAGGGCAGGGCCGGACTGAGACTCATTTTCAGCCCTGGAGTTTCATACCTCAGACCGGCCCACTTTAGATCACGGACCAATTCTTATTAAAACTAGAAGCACTCGGAGAGCGCAGACCTCCGCCAAGGCTGATCAGTAGCCCCCCCTACGCCAGGGAGGTTATGTTTTTGCCAGGGTTTGTTTGTTTGTCTGTCTGTTTGTCTGTCTGTTAGTGTGCAACATAACTCAAAAGTTATGGACAGATTTTGATGAAATTTTCAGGGTTTGTTGGAAATGGGCCCCCCCCCGTGGGCACCCCCACCCCCGATCACCACCAAAATGTAATCATTTCTTCCTTATCCCATTTCCAACAAACCCTGAAAATTTCATCCAAATCTGTCCATAACTTTTTGAGTTATGTTGCACACTAACGGACAGACAAACAAACAAACAAACAAATAAACAAACTAACAAACCCTGGCAAAACATAACCTCCTTGGCGGAAGTAATCATGGAATTCTAACCTTACATGTTCTCTTCATCTGTGTCATTAGTGGTTCAGGGTTGTGCTGCTGAGCTGCTCCTCTGTCATCAGTAGACTCTGCTCTCCCTTTCACACTTCCTCCAGTTTCTCTAGACTCTCCTGCACCTGGATCACAATAAAAAATAAGATCTACAGACATTTTGACTTACTGAACCAATTCAGATATTTACATTGGCTAAATATGCAGGTTTATTTAATATTACTTTATGCTATTGCCTTTTAACTGTGGGCTTTGTGTATTTACTGTCTCACTTTTAATGATGAAAAATAAACAGGCCAGTACTATGGTTTGGGTCTAGACAGTGGTTTTACTGGAACTACTGCTTGTTGACACAGTCTGTTCCAACAGCTCACCTTTTCCTTCCATCCTGACAGGAACAATCCCCTCATCACTACTGGCTCCCTGGCTCTGCTTCTGACACTAAATCTAATAGGTTCTGAATCGATTAATCACGATTCGATTCAATACGATTCGATTCAGTATTAATTGATTGTTTCAGAGTGATACCAAAGTACAATTCTGAGATGTAACCTGATTATTAACATCGCAGTCATGCAACAATCAATACTGGTATCAATATTGATATTAGAAAGGAAAATAAATATGACATTTCAGCAGTAAATTGCTGAATGTGTTCTTAAATAATCAACAGGACAGAAACATTTCCATGTTTTTAAAGTGGTTAAGAACGGACTTCGTCACCTTTATTCTGTTTTATGGCTGGAGGTTTCTACTCACTGGGGGGGGGGGGGGGGGGCTCCGTAATTGTTGGCCGGAGCGGGGCTGGGCGTGCACGCACTCCGTGAATGTTGGTCGGGGGGTAGCGTAGCTGTCGGACATTGTCGCTTTCCTCTTCCTTTAACTCCATACTCAGCATAGGTGATGGTATGGATCCAAGTTATTATTCCAAGAACAACCGGCTTCTGCGACTCACCGGGCGGCCACTTCCTTCACACTGCGGGTTGGAGTTTGAGGCCAGAGGAGCTCCAGTGGGGGGGGGGGGGGGGGGGGGGTTCCCCCCCGCGTCTTTTTCGCGAGCGAGACCAAGTCTTCCCCAGGGTTCGCAAGACGGAGCCACCTGCGGTTCTGGATACTCCCGGTCCTGCTCTGAAAATCGATCCCATCCCCTATTAATCGATTATGCAAAATTAAAATGAGATCGATCTAGATTGATTAAATCGATTTTTTTTACCCAGCCCTAATTTAAAGTGAACTCCGGCCCTCGCGGCCCAAATATTATACCGGCCCACCGGGAATTGTCCCGGTCCTCCCGATTAGCCAGTCCGGGCCTGGCTAAGGGTATGGGAAAACTACACTGCATTGAGGGGCCAATGAACGGGGTCATGTATCATATGCCGCGTTTCCACTACGTGGAACCAGCTTGACTCGGCTCGGCTCAGCTCGACTCGGTATTCCTGGAGAGCGTTTCTATTACAAGATACTACTGACTTTACAGTACCTGGATGCGGCGCGTCACTTCTGTTCAGAGAATTGCTGATAAACTTGCTCGTTGCGTGTTGTCTCATCTGAATTTTTACATCGGCCACCAAAGACTGAGTCTCCTCGACCGACCATGGTGTAGTTTTGGGCTGTTATCATGTGGATTAATGTACCGCTATATTTACTGTCAACTTCCGCATCTGTTTTTTGTAAAACGGCGAGCCACAGAGAAAACTGTCTGACCAATCAGTGGTCTGCAGTGTGTACACGTCATGTTTTAGTATCTGGTCCCCAGTCCTGGAACCTCAGCGGAGGTGATACCAAAAAAGTAGTACCGGGTACCAGATTCCAGGTCCTTTTTCGTAATGGAAACACAAAAAAGGCTGAGCCGAGTCGAGTCGAGTCGAGCTGAGCCGATACCATGTAGTGGAAACGGGGCAACAGAGTCTAGGAGGAGAACCTCTTTCCTTCAGCAGGAACACTGAAGATGGGTCCTCCAGCATGACAATGACCCAAAATATATGGTCAAGGCAACCAAGGAGTGGCTTAAGAAGAAGAACATTAAGGTCATAGAGTGGCCCAGCCAGTCTCCAGACCGCAATCCCATAGAAAATCTGAAACTTTGAGTTGCCAAGCAACAGCCTCAGAACCTTAAGGATTTGAAGAGGATCTGCAAAGAGAAGTGGACCCAAATTGCTCCTGAGATGTGTGCAAACCTGGTGACCAAGTACAAGTAACGTCTGACCTCTGTGCTTACCAACAAGTGTTTCTCCACCAAGTACTAAGTCATGTTTTGCTTGAGGATCAAATACTAATTTCACTTGATCAAACGCAGATGAATATATAATCTTTATATAATGTGTTTTCTGGATTTTTTTTTGTGATATTCTGTCTCTTTCTGTTAAAATAAACCTACCATAAAAATTATAGACCATCCATTTCTTTATGAAGGCGAAAACTTACAAAATCGGCAGGGGATCAAATTATTATATCCCTCACTGTATATTTGGAGAAAAAAAGACAAAAAATGTATTTTCAGCTGTAAGTTTTTTTTCTCTCCCTTGCAACTGCAGAACATAGTACAATGGCAGTTTGTGATTGATTGTCTTTTATATTTCCTGTCTTTGAATGTCCCAGGTAATCTATCGGGCCTTGTCTCCCTGGCTTTTGGTGGATCCCTATGGTCCAGATGCCCAGGACCAACTCATGACCACCAACCTGCGAGTCCGTCTGCTGCAGCACCAGCCGTGCCCCTGCCAGAGTAAACAGTCTGCTGCCATGCTCACTGACCATTACGCCATCTACGACTTCATCGTCAAAGGAAGCTGCCTCTGTAACGGACATGCTGACCACTGTGGACCCGCCGCAGATTTCTGACCAGAACCAGTAACATGGTGAGTAGACCTGGAGGCAAATCTGTTTTTATTACCTCCGCCAGGAGGTATTGTGATCGCTTTGCTTTGTGTGTGTGTGTGTGTGTGTGCGTGTTTGTTTGTTTGCTAGCAAGATAACTCAAAAAGTTATAGACGGATTTTCATGAAATTTTCAGGAATGTTGATACTGGCACAAGGAAGAAATGATTAAATTTTGGTGGTGATTGGGGGTGGGGGGGTGGGGGGGCACCTTGGGCCCCCTTGGCCACCCCCGATCACCACCAAAATGTAATCATTTCTTCCTTGTGCCAGTATCAACATTTCCTGAAAATTTCATGAAAATCCGTCCATAACTTTTTGAGTTATCTTGCTAACAAACAAACAAACAAACATGCATGCACGGGAGGAAGATCTGTCCTGGCGGAGGTCTGCGCTCTCCGAGTGCTTTTCTTGTTCTTTTTGTGTTTTTTACATCATTTTCATCTTCACATTTTGTTACTTTTGACATAATTTCATTTTATGTTTTTACATCACTGTTACCTCAGCCAGGAGGTTATTGTGATCGCTTTGCTTTGTGTGTTTGCATGTTTGTTTGTTAGCAGGATAACTCAAAAAGTTATGGACGGATTTTCATGAAATTTTCAGGACATGTTGATACTGGCACAAGGAAGAAATTATTAAATTTTAGTGGTGATGAGGGGACACACACACACACATACCACACACACACAACAGATGTGTCTGGCAGAGGTCTGTGCGCTCCAAGGGCTTTCTTGTTATTTCAAGTACTTACATCATTTTTGGTGTTTTGATTTTGTACCATCTTGGCCCGTTACATTTTTGTGTGTTTAATGTATTTTATGTCTTTTTGTTCTCTGTTGTGTCTTTATCATTTCATTTTGTCTGTAACATTTTTTCATCTTGTTACACTTTCACTGTGAGTTTCATCCATCTTTTTACATTATGTTGTTTTCATCTTGTTACATCTTGCACACATTTTTTTGCAAATTTTTTCATAGTTTTCATCAAATATTTTCATGTCATTGCATGTAATTTATATCATTTTTGTTAGCTCACCAGCCAATAGGCCATGAGCTATTGTGAAGGCACTGTGTCCAGTGTCGTCTTTGTTGTCGTTTTTGTTGTTGTCATCTTCGTTAACAATTTCTTCAAACATCTTTTCTGATAAAACTACTGGTCGGAATCATTTGAAATTTTATATGTAACTTTCTTGAGACAATGTCTACAAAGTTTGTTCTGTTTATTTTTTGACGAATTTTTGAAATGTAAGAAATTTGCCTTTACTTATAATTAGCCATATTTTGATGGCTTATATCATGGAAGTGGTTAGAGATACCAATATAGTTACTATTTAGCACTGATAGGAAGTCATATATGGACTTTCATTTGGGTTCATGACCTTTGACCTTGAGTGACCATAAAGGGTCTCCCTCGAGGTCACCAATGTCTATATTTTAACAATCTTCTTTGAAACTACTGGTCAGGTTTATTTTGAATTTTAGATGTAGCTTCCTTGGGGCAACGTCTACAAAGTTTTTCCACATTTTTTAGAAATTTAGATTTTTGAATTTATGACGAATTTTTGAAATATAAAAAATTGGCCTTTGCTTATAATCGGCCGTATTTTGATGGCTTCTAAACATGGCAATGCTTTGAGATATCAATATAGTTACTGTTGCGCACTTGACAGGAAGTCAGATAATATGCACTTTCATTTAATTTGTTGAGTTATCCTCCCTTGAAAGTACCACCCACTTTATTGGGAGATTGGTCTTCATCAAGACACAGGACTCTAACATAGTGGAGGAATCTGGCAACCTCGCAAAATTCAACTTGTTATTGATTCTTGATGTACATGCTCTTGAGATACAGAGCCATTGATCCGTTTTCTTGTTTTCTTTTTGATGGCATTTTGGTCATATTGTATTTATTTTTGTATTATAGATATTTTGTCCTTTTTTGTCATTTTTGTCACAAGTGTCTGATATTGTGATATTCATTGTTACCTACTGATGAAAACTTTATCATGTTGAGATATTTATAACCACCAGCTGTATTTTGTGAACATAAAGATGCCCTTTAATGAGAAGGTTGTTGTAGAAATGCATCATGTCTCGCTGAAGTCTGCTGAGGTCTCTTACTCTTTTCCAGTTGTGACTGTTTGGAATAGAGGCTTTGACAGTGTGTTCTCACCACCCCCCTTGTTACTCAGCATCCGGCTGGCATGTGCTGCCAGAAACCCAAAGCAACAGTGAACCTGGATATTAGTCTGAAGCTTTACCTACCATTACAGGGATTTAAACATGTGGAAACCGTAATTATGGTATTCAGCCTAATGTTGTATCAAACCCCAGTCTCTATCATATTATTCTGTTTACTGTAAACGGAGGTACTAGTTTAGTTTCAACATGGCACAAGAAGAGTAGTCGACTGTTTTCCTTGTTGTTATATCAGTTAAAGGAGCAACATTTCCTGAGAGAAGGAGGATCTGATTACAGTAATGGAATTGGATAAATATATATATTAATTCCATTAATGTACAGTCACCTGAAAAAAAAAAATCAATTGTGTGTGTTTGTTTTTGTTTTTTTTTTTTACTTTATAATGAACTGCTTGTGTCTACAGGAGGAAGCAGTTGTCATTCACAGATTTTTTACACTTTTTTTTTTTTTTTTTAACAGAATTTTGGGGCAACGTCTTCCTTCTTTTTTTACCATTTTCTTCCAAGTGACATCCAACACTAAGGGGCAGTAGTAGTAGTAGTAGTAGTAGTAGTAGTAGTAGTAGTAAATCTCAGACTATATTACGCGAAGGTCTCATTTGCAATATGGACAGAGGAAACACAACAGTTATTGGTAGTAAAAACAGTTATAACCTAACAAATGGAATTAAAGGAATTGCACTCAGAACATGCTTTTCACTGGTGAAAATAGTGAAAACAAACAACAAAATATAAAATAGGACCAACGGTCCCTGTAGTCCAATGGCATATTTAAAGATATTAATTGCATTCGTTTGACCATTCCAGATCTTCAAGAACATAAAATGATCATAAAATGAAGTTTAAAATACAACCACTAAAGTCAGGAAACCAAAATCTACAGTCTGGGTTTGACCTTTCAAGGTCATTCAAGGTCCGAAGGTCATGGCACCAAATGAAAGCCCATATGTGACTTCTACCTATTGCCAATAGTATATCAATATCCCCAATTGCTTTCAAGTTATAGCACTTTGAAATGTGTTTCCATTATAAACCAATAGGGATTTTTAGCATTTCAAAAATTCATAAAAAATTCAAAAATCAATATTTCCCAATTATTTGAACAAACTTGGTAGACCTTACCCCAAAGATGTTCCACAACAAATATCAAGTCATTCTGACTAACGGTTTCAGAGAAGAAGATTCTTGAAAAACTGTTTACGAACGGACGGACAGGACGGACGGATGGACGATGGACAGACGCCAACTAATACCAATAGTTCATTGGACCCTTCGGGCCATTGGACTAAAAATATGAATATAAGTATGAGTGTTCAGAGTTAATTTTCTCTTTACTGACAGGTCCAAAATGGACATAACAAGCACTGAGTCCAATACAAAAATGTTAGCAGTAGGACTTTATTGGGTCAAAAACACAAAATGTTGATAGAATGTAAAGATACTTACTTTACACTTACCAAAGACAGGGGCAGAATGCATGAAAAAACAAAACAATGGAATAGATCATATCAGAGTGCTTCAGAATATCTCTGGCTGTTGTATTTTTGCACCACCTAGGTAGTTTTACAGCATTTTTTGCATTTCTGCTCTTTATTTTTCCACTGAATCTAATGAGTTGTTGTGTATTGGCTACCAGAGGATGAGGTGAAGGCAGAGTGGTGCGATCTGCAGCTTAACCTCTAGATCTGGCTTATCAAGAGTCTGGTCTTGACCAGCTCTAAATGTAAAGTGTCATGAGATAACTTTTATTGTGATTTGGCGCTATATAAATAAAATTTGATTTGATTTAGATGTCACTAAACTCTGTTCACTCTGAACCTCTAATAGTCATTTAAGATTTAAGTTTACTTTGTGCAACCTTCAGCAATGTCATGAGTTGCATATTTTCAACTTGGTTAGATTTGTGAGTCAAATAGGATATTTTATAAATTTTCTGAACAGAACATGGCTCTGTGCTTGGCTTCTTAATTTAAATAAGTGACTTTGAGAGAAAGTAAAGGAATCACTCTCACATAGATTTTTTAATAGTGTGATGTTAAGGGCATGATATATTGACATTTGATTATCCAGGTTTATTTATGTATATATTTATTACTTATGACTTAGATGTTCAATTCAGTAGTTTCTAATGATGTCAAAGATGTGTTTTAGCCATAATATCAGTCAGTTAATCAGTTTTTCATGCTTCAGACTGAGCAAGTTGTGTATCATTTGGTGATTTTTCAGAGTGATGTAGGCTTTGAGGAGAAGTGATGTTTTGTTGTCTGATGTTTAAGCTGTTAAGACTATATGGACAAAAATGACAGTAATAAATTGATATTGATAACTCTAAGCAAACGCTACATTATTACTTCATAGTAAGTAATAATAGTAGTGGATTTCGGTCCTAAGTGAAAGTTAGGGAGTTTGTGGTTGGAAATTATGTGTACCTGATGAAAATAATGTAAAGAACATTCAGTGAAAATAACATAACAGACCAAGGAAGAAAACAGTATGATAGATGCAGCAAGAGGTGCAATAAGAACAAAAAGATGAATCCAGATATAATTGATTTCTGTCTGTTGTGTTTAACCTGCAGGTTCATGGTAAGTGTGTCTGTAGACACAACACAGCTGGTGATCACTGCGAGCGCTGTGCTCCGCTCTACAACGACCGACCATGGCAGGCCGCCAACGGCATCACCAGGACACCACACGAGTGTCAGAGTGAGTGATGGGGCACAAGAGTTAAATGTGGAGTAGGACACACAGCATGTACACTCATCTCTGAAATGACTCCAGTGTCATAAATCACATGTAACCTTTTAGTAGATGATGCATGATGAAGAACATAATGTCTCCTCTTTTTACTGCAGCTGCTTTTTACTGCTGCATCTGTGTCACTGTGGCTTTAAAACATGAACTGAGTCATCTTTGTCATGATTGGTCAATGACGTATTAAAGGTGCCCTGCCTCACGTATTTCATTACTTTTGTGGTAATGTCTGAAGTTCTACCATGGACTCTGTAACATTTTTTATGGAAAAGATGCCTTGGTTCCTAAGTTTCAAGCCATTCTAATGTGGTATACGAGGGCCGTTCAATAAGTTCATGGCCTCACCCAGAACAGAACAACACAGACTGATAATTTATATTTTATTTTTCAACATAATCTCCATTTACAGCAATGCACTTGGTCCATCAATGTTCAAGCATCACTATCCCATCACGAAAGAATGTAACATCCTGTATTATAACAACCAGTATTTCTGGGTGAGGCCATGAACTTATTGAACAGCCCTCGTAGAAAGCCTGCTGGAAGACTCAGCTTGATTTGCACCAGTTCTCATGAATATTCAACATGCTAATCTGCTTGACTCTGACTGGCTAACAGTTAGCCAATGAGAGCCTGGCTTTTCAGCATCCTTTACCCTGCGCCGGAGCCATATAAAGAGAGTTACAACATGCTTTGATGTCACCGCTCCGGTGATCACGTGGTTCATGTAAGCCCAAATAGTTCCAAACGAACTGAGCGCTGTCATGTTCTTCTATGAGACAGACAGCAGTTAGTGCATTATTGCATGGTAAATTTCAAAATAAACCACACGAAACCATTGTTGCACTACTGTATGTACTGTATGAGTAGTGGGGTTGACCACTGAAAAGACTGTATCTATTACTTTGAAAACTTCAATTTTGGGGGGAAAGGTTCATGTTAGCTTGGATAGGCTACTTATGTGAGTGATGCTAACTTTACAAGTTCATTCATTCTGCAATTGTGTTGTACTCATAAGGAGATAGACAACTTACCGTTTTTAAGTTTTACTGTTATAGGACTGTGTTTTTTTTGTTGTTTTTTTTTTTACAATTATTGATCTTATAGTTTCACTCTAAAGGGTCATACTCATTCTCTGAATGTCGAATGTCAAGTAGACTTGAAGCCCCCTACCCCTTCTCCTTGGCCCCATTTGACCTAACCTCTTAAAAAACATAAAATGGTGGTAAATGATGAGAAACAATTTTTTTTCACTCCCATTTGAATTGTGTCAAATGTGTTTACACATATGTTTTTCAACGTAAAGGACAGTAACTGTAGTAAAGAAACTAGTGGATCTTTCATTGCAGTGGTCCTAGCCTTGATATATTCCATCTCATTCTTCAAGAGTTAGGTGAAAAGTATTAGAAGATGTTTCTTTATAACACAAATAATATTGATTTAAGTCACATTCCTATCATTATACTTTATCAGTGATTCATATTCCAGGAATAGAAAAAATCAGTGCTTGATTGTATAAATTCCTATGCTATGACATTTTGTACAACACTCAAAAATACATTAAAAAAACATGTCAAATAGGGCAGAAAATTAATTTGGACAAATTTGGTGGGTGTTTTTCCCAGCAGAAGTTGTGGTTGGGCTGTTGCACCGCACGATTTTCTAACTGTGAAAAACAGAAGAAATACAAAGTAAGATAAGAAGGAGGGTAAGGGAAAAGAAGAATGGAAAGGAAACTTAGTGATGAAAAGAAAAGTAATGGAAAGGAAATAAAAGATAGAAAACATGTTGAGAGAACAAAACAAGGAAAATAAGTTAATAAGTAATAAGTAATAAGAAAGAAAGGGCAATTGGAGGAATAATAAGGGAACAAGATAAAAAAGGAGAGTAGAGGAAAGGAAAGGACATGTTAGGAAAGGGGACATGGAAAGGAAAGGTGAGGTAAAAAGGAGAGGAGGGGAGAGGAAAAATACAAAGAAAACAAAGGATGAAAGGCAAAGAAGGAAAGCAGCAAGTATGAAAGGAAACAACAAAAAGGAGGAAGCAAGAAGTAGACAGGAGAAGAAACAAGTATAGAAAGGAATAAGCAAGATGAAAAGGAAAGACAAGGTAAGAGGCAAGAGAAATAAGTTAACAGAAGAGGAAAGAAAGGTGTAAGGGAAAGGAAATGAGGAATACAAGGAAGGAAGGGAGCCATGTAACCGAAAGGAAACCCACAGCACACGCACTGCACAAAGGAATTAATGGAAAGGAAACATGCTTACAAGAACAAAAAAAAAGGGTAAGGTAGGAAGGACGAGAAGAGTAAAAGAAAACATGTAGAGAAAAAGAATAGAATGGGAAGGAAAGATTTAAGGGAAAGGAAACAAGAGCAGGCAAGAAGAGGAAAGGATGCCAGAGAATGTAGAGGAAAAGATCAAGGACAAGAGGAAAGAAGAAGAATGAACACGCCAAAAGAACGAAACAAGGAAAAAAACATGGGCAGATTAAGAAAGGAAAGGAAACCAGAATACAAGAAAACCTAAGGTGTGAAGGATGGGAGAGGAAATGAAAGGAGATATGAAGAGAACTAAAGAAACCTCACATCTGACCTGACATTTCTGACCTTCATGTATGTTCACCTAAACTCAGAGTGTAAATGCAACGGCCATGCCAAGAGCTGCCACTTGACCGTTCACTGTGGATTGCATCTGGTCGACGGAGTGGCGGTGTCCTGCAGCGACTGCAGCCACAATACTGAAGGCCGCCACTGCCAGAACTGTAATAAGGCTTTTACAGAGACCTGAACCGACCAAAAACTGCACCGGATTCTTGCAAACGTAAGACCTTCACACCCTGTGTCTCTAATGTTCTGTACGTCTCCTCCACAGTAAAGGTCTGTTTATCCTTAAATGACAGGTTCTGTTTGGATGATGGCCACTTCCAGTTAATAAGTGCTGTCTGTGGTATTTGGAGATCAGTAATGGAAATCTGATTTACAGATTAAAGCTGATCAATGCATTTGACAAGAGAGTTTCTGCCAAATCACTGATGGTATAGTTACATCACTTTGGTCCTGTGACTAAAGACAACACCTCATACTTTGTCTATTTTACGTCTATTATGTATTTCTAATGTTCATTGTCTCTCTTGAATAGGCACTGTAGGAAAACACTGACATTAGACACAGACTTAGTTGTTGAGTTTAATGGTTTAATAGATTTTTTTTGTAAGATCAGCTAATTAATCACCTTTTTCTTACTCCAAATTATCCTTATTATATTGGCCTTTAAATTCCTACCATCTGTCAACCTCTGAATAAGGAAGAACATTATTATTTTCAGTATACAAAGTTATGTGTAGAATAGTAGCAGTGTGCAGCAGTAAGGAAAGCTCAAAATCTTTATAATATTTCTATTTTTATACACACAAATGCACTGGGAACACTGCACATTCTATTCCAAATCAAAACATTAACAAAAAACTCTTCAAATTTGCTATTCCATTTTACAGAGAGTGGAGAGAAAGGAATATAAGGCTTTTCAAAAAAATAGCTGTGTCTGCATTTCAATTTACAAACTCATACATTTACTCTATAAACTGAAAAATGCTGGGCACCGATTAACAGGTATTCCAGCCCAGGATGAGTGGACTACATTACACAATTCCTCTGCATTTCTTGGTTTTGCCTCAGAAACAGCATTTTTGACTTCACCCCACAAGTTTTCTATTGGATTAAGGTCCAGGGATTGTGCTGGCCATTCCATAACATGAATCTTATGTCTGGAACCAAGATGTTGGTCACTTACTGGTGTATTTGGGGTCATTGTCTTGTTAAAACATCCATTTCAAGGGCATTTCCTCTTTTTTTTATGTATTTCAACTGATCCATGATCCCTATTATGTGATAAATAGACCCGACACAATAGTGTAAGTATCAGAATGCTTGTGCCACAGTGCTTCACTGTACACCATGGGTCTCAAACATGCGTCCTGAAAAAAAAAAAAACAAATTACATTATGTCTAATAAAAAATGACAAACTTCAAAATTTAGTCTTTGTTTTAGTGCAAAAAAATAACAATTATGAAAATATTTACTTTTACAAACTTCCTGTAACAATAAAATGTGAATAATCTGAACAATATGAACCTGAAATGGCTAAAGAAAATTAAGCACAATTTTAACCAGTTTTCTGCCTTTACTAAGTGTTTAGTGTCTTTGTAGATCCGATCCATAATGCACATGTAGAAATGATAAGTTGAGGCATAATATTGTTAGAATTGCACTTATTTTTCTTAAGAAATTTAAGTTTTTTCAGGATATTCACATCTTTTTTTGTATGGATAGTTTAAAAAAGTAAGTATTTTCATAATTTAAGTTTTTTTTTTTGCACTAAAACAAGACAAAAATTTGGGAGTTGTCATTATTATAGGTTATTACCTCCTCCAGGAGGTATTGTGATCGCTTTGCTTTGTGTGTTGCGTGTGTGCGTTGTTGTTTGTTTGTTAGCAAGATAACTCAAAAGTTATGGATGGATTGTCATGAAATTTTCAGGAAAGTTGATACTGGCAAAAGGAAGAAATAATTAAATTTTGGTGGTGATCAGGGGCGGGGAGGGGGGCCATGGGGGCCCACTGATCTGCCTTGGTGGAGGTCTGTGCTCTCCGAGTGCTTTTCTTGTTATGCTATTATTTTACTGGTCGGCCCACTGAGATCAAATCAGGCTGAATGTGGCCCTGAAAGAAAATGAGGTTGAGACCCCTGCTGTACACCTGCTCACAGTGTACTGTTGCTTGAATTCAGTGTTTAGGGGTCATCTGACAAACTGTTTGCCGGCCCCTAGACCCAAAAGAACAATCTTGGTTTCATCAGTCCACAAATATTCTATTCCATATATCCATTTTCTCTTTAGGCCAGTGCATGTGTTCTTTTTGCAAATTGTACCTGTCAGCACATGTTGTTTTGTTCAATAATGGGACTTGGCAGGGCTTCTTGCTGAAACCTTGATTTCACATAGTCATCTTGTAATTGTTACAGTACTCACAGGTAATTTAGACGTTCTTTGATCTCCTGTAGCTGATCATTCCAGCTGAGTCCATGTCTGTCAGGTTTTGGTTGCCATTTTAAAGCATTTGAGATCATTTTAGCTGAGCAGGCCCATCATTTTCTGCCCTTCTTTATATGTTTTCCCCTCTCCAATCAACTTTTTAATCAAAGTACGCTGTTCATCTAAACAATGTCTGGCATGATCCATTTTACTCTGATTTTCAGAGAGAAATGCACTATAAACGCATGTACAACATTTGCTGCCTTTGTCCTTAAATAAGGGCCAACCTGCTCAACACCTGGTTTTTTACAGCTGCATTACTCCACTGATTGAACACAGCACTGCTGTTATTTTGAACACGCCCTTTTAGTTAATGATTCAGTTTCAGAATCAGCAGCATGCATGTCATGACTGTTGGGTCTGTTCGCTTTCTGTCACTCTACTACACCCAGTATTAAGTTATTTGTCATGTAGAAGTATAATTTCAACCAAAAACAGTGATTGATCTTCTTAGTGATGTTGGACTGCTATTATTTGAACACAACTGTAGATTTATAACTGCATCTCATTAGTTGGTGATTGGCTCTGAGGAGAGAGAAGTGATGAGACACAAAAGAAATGTCCTCTTGTCTGAAGTTTAAAGAAGGGCTGAGTGATGTGATGAGACAAAATATATAATTTCCAAGATGAAAACTACATAAAAGAGGCAACAAGACACAGGGTGTGTCTTCTCTTGTGGATAAATTAAGAGTCAATCTTAATCTAATTTTAGGTAATCACAGGTCCCAATGTGCTAAGGTAGCGAAGGTGTCCGACATGCATCCAACTCTTCATGTAGAAAGAAACATTAAATATCACATAATCAAATGTACAGCAGTTACCATTTGGGCTTCTTGAACTATGTATAGTGTCAGTGTTATAACACAAACATAGATATGTGTTTAGTTTGCCAATGTTACCTCTTTTATAATTCCTTTGAATCAATGTATGTATAAAATTATGACACAAACAAACTAATCATCACAATAAATCCGTTACCAGGACTGGCAGCATCTTGTCATCGTCACACCACTGTAATTGAAAACAGTAGAGGAATTTCCCAAGCTCAATGCAAGCACATTTTTCTCATTCTTGCCCTTTCCCCCTGTAAGGCATGCTGGTGCATTTTAAGGACAAAATGCGGTTTTGGAAAGAAATGAAGCAAGTCAATTATAAAAATCAAGCTGCTGTCACACAGGGTCATTAGGCTGAGTTGGTGATGACAACGGATTTACCATTTGTTTTAACTGCAGCTGCTTCACACATGTTGAGTATACACTGTTGGCTTGTTACTGGTTCCAGGAGGATGATAAATTGATTTAACTTGCTTCTTGTTATGGGATTTCAGTGTTTACGCTCTAACTATGTTTGTTTGTCGTTCGTCCTACATACAGTGCCATCTAACATGTCGTCCTCTGGTCCACAGCCTGTCTCTGCAATGCCGTAGGCTCCGTCCTCCCAGGTGGCGTTACTCTCTGTAACCCCAGCGGCGGTCAGTGCAATTGTAAGCCTGGAGTCGGTGGCCCTCACTGTGAAAGGTGCTGCTGGGATACTGGGGCTGAACGAATATGCTGCCGTCCGTGTGACTGTACCGGGGACTGTGATCCCTTCAGTGGAGCTGCGTTTCTGGGTGAGGGCTCCTGCTGTGCACATGGTTACAGTTGTGTATGTAACAGCAGGGCTGTGATAAACATCAACATCATTTTCACAATTGATATATGTCATGATAGTTTTCACAGAGAGCCGTGGTGATGATGAGGGTTTATTTTGTTTATATCATCAAATAAAACACAAAATGTTTAATGTTCTGTTATAGTCAACAGTAACGTCATCTGTTTATGTTATTTTTTTGGTCATTTTTTGTCTTGTTGTATCATTCATAGAATTTTTTACATCTTTTTTGTGTTCTATGTCATTTTCTGTTGTGTATTTTCTGTTATTTTTGTCTTATTTTATCTTTTTGTCATGTTCATCATTTCATGTCTTTTCATCTTATGTTTTTTTTATACCATTTTTGTGGCAACTTTATATCTCGTGTTGTATTGATCTTGTTATATATCTTTAACTCCATGTCTTTATGCCTTTTTTATGCCATAATATTGAGTAAGAACTCAGATTTTTTTTTTGTCACATCTTTTTCATTATTTCCATCCCATGCCTTTAACACAATTTTACCTTGTATGTTACGTAGCTTTTTGCCTGTTGCATCATTTATGTTGTTTTTATTTTTTTAATATCTTTTTTCATCATTTCCATTTTCATTCTGTTTCACTTTTCATCTATCTTTTAGATAGCTTTCATCTTATGCTTTTAATATAAGATTCATCTTGTAGATTGTGTGTTCTTTTCTTGAAAAAATGAGTTAATTCAAAGAAAATGAACAAAATAAGGTTAAGCTAATCGGTCAAATAGTTGCAACATCATCAATTACGTGTGCACTCCAACCAAACCAAACTCAACCATCCAAGGTGTGGGGTAATTACACGTACACCATTAAACACTTTAAACATGTTTCAGATTTCAGACACTCAGGCTATAACACAGCGCTATAAACACTAGTTTAACAATATTAGTTTACTTAATCTCCTCTCACCCAAAAATACAAATAAGCTAACTCTTGAAAAAGAAGCCGATGCTATGGTAGTTCTAAGTGTGTTCTGGTATGTGACTCCCCTTTGACTAACTGCCTAATCCGTCATTCGTGCACTTCTCTAATAATACCTGATATGAAAGTCTATATCAGAATATCCCCCAGCCCTACTTCTCACAGTGCATTGTTGGTTAATAACACTGAGCAGAGCTGAACACTGACTGCTTTCACCTCTGTGGTACAGCTCAGATGTGGAGGTCTTCTATACAGCCACCGGCCACATGGGACACAGCAGCAATAATAGTGAGACGGTGCTCTTTAGGGCAGAGGAGCTTTTCTCTGCACTGCACCACTCTGGTGAGTCACAGGTCATATCACAATAAGTACACCACTCACTTTCACAAACAGTGGACCTAAACTGCTGTTTAGGTCTACAAATATGCCTATTTAATTCCAACTCTTGTGCTTTATTTCACCAGAGAAATGTGAATGTGTAGAGGCAACTGTTGGTAATCCTAAACTCTTTTGTGCTGCGGAGTACGACTACAGTAAGTGACACCTAATGCAGCAAATTGACAATCATTTAGAGTTTTGTCAAACTTCACATTGTCCCCTTTGCCTGGAAACACTCCTCAATTGGAACTGAAAAATACAAGAACACATCACACTACAAGCTTTTCGCACCACCTTACAGACAAGACAACGAGAATCCTATGGACAGTGCCTGTGTTTTAATTGTTTGCTGACCTTGGGCAAATCTTACACTTTAAAAATTGCTGATGACCTAAACTACATTGTACTTTAAATTTTTTGTCAATCTTTTGTTATTACTTTGCTATCACTGATCTTTTAACACCTGTTCATGGTTAATCATGGTGTGGTCTGCTGACCTCTTGGCCAGGTTACCCTTGTAAAAGAGATCTTGATCTCAATGGGTTAAATAAAGGTTAAATTAAAAGAAAAAAAAAATTAATAAAAAAAGATTTAAAAAAAATGAATTAATTAAAAAAAAAAGATGCCAATAAATTGGACTATAGAGATATGAACGGAATTTATTTACAATGATGGGCTCACCGATAGTGAGTTACTGTCGGTCTCCCAAGATCAGGAAAACTAATGCTGCAGAGCCTTTGTCCAAAGCATCAAAAAGTGATAGATGGGATGAGAACAGCTAAGACACAACTTTTAGCATCAAATAAAGTGACCAAAGTGATAAAAGCTAGAAGCATTGTTGTTTTCCACCATGGGACGCAAGACCTAGAACTATTTTTTTGAGGATTTGAATGAATTTCTCTCTATATTTAACCTTTCCCAAGTCACTTGTCATATATATTCTCCACATTTTTAAGACAAAATTGTATTTTTCCTATGTTTAATTTATTGGTTATGTATATATTTATAGAAGCTCAGTGTAAATACAAAGGTTATTATATCGGTACCATGAACACTGAAGTGAGTTTTTTTAACAAAATGCATCACTAATTATATGTAAAATCAAGTATCTACAACCATTCCCATTTGTCAGATCACAGTGGTTTTACTGGTGAATCAATGTTGCAGAAGATGACGGGGTTTCCACGTTCACTACGGAGCCTCTGAATGTGGGTCATATCAGATGACACTGAAATATTTTAGATCAGCAGAAGCTTTTGGTCACGGGTGGCTGTTTAAAATGGAGGTGATTTGTGGTTTTATTTTACCTGTTTTTTGTCTAAAAGCAGAGCTAAGCTAAGAGAGCTATAATGTAAACTATCAGCTCATGCAGCATGTGAAGATTATAAGACACGGTCTTATTTTGACTGACTGTTAAAATAAGTGGCTATGGGTTTTAGTTCAAGGATGAAAAACTTGATGATACCATAATACAAATGTGTGTAAACAACGAGCTTTACCCTTTATTTGCGCGTGATACATTCTGTGGATACATAATGTTGATTCATTGGTGTTTGGTAGTTCTGACACCAGACTTCCCCCTGCTGGTGAGAGTATGAAATATCAATACTACATTGAACACCTTAAAACCAAGTGTGAAACTCCCAGAAAACTGAGGATTCATTAATAATTTACAAGTGTTGTAATGCATTTTTACCACCTCAACATGACTCACTTTTTAACCACTACTGCATATCTTGTTTGTCATCCTTAAAATTAATTTCATAATCAGACATCAAAACTCTTGGTCAGTTGTATCATCATCATCATCATCATCATCATCATCATCATCATCATCATCATGTCATAGTCTTAGTAATTACAAAAGGCTACTGCAGTTCACATCCTCAGATGTTTGGCTTGTATGTTAAACAGTCCACAGCACTGCACCTCTGCCACTGATAACAAATTGTACAATGCTGCTCAGAACAGACGAGCAGAGCTTCAAGGTCGACTGCTCAGAGAGATTGTGGAGTCTGTAAAAGAAGCTCTGTCTTTGCACAATCTTCCTTTTCATTTAGAGGAGGGGAATCAGCTCCCAAACTGAAGAGCAGATCTTCATATTTTGATTTGGACTGTAGGAAACATTAAGTGGACACATTTTATCCGCTATATCTCCTGTTTGTACCCCCTTGGCCTGCTGAAGGTCAGCATGTCTGTTTGTCCGTCTGTCTGTCTGTCTGTGACACATCTTGTAAACACTAACTCTGGGGAAAAAAAAAAAAAAGCTGAAACCTTGAAATTTTTACCATACTTACATCATGTATAGAACTTGGTTCTGAATTGGGTGAACTAGACCTATTTTGTGACCTACTTTTCCAAGATCAAATGTCTGGAAACACCATAACTCCTGTACAAATGCAGAATGAAGCATCTGCATTTGTACAGGTGGGGGCACTCCAGTGTGCAACCCAGCAGTGACTACCCAGCGGTTAGGTGTGACTTCTGATAAATCTAAGATCTTTTAAAGATCTGAGATAAGCTTGGAAATGGGTGATCTTTTACCTAGTTCCTCACTTATATTCAGGTAAAATTCATAAAAATTTTTCACATCAGTCCAAGTTCTAACATATCTTTGCCTGATTTTCAGGCCGAGGGGGTCTTGCTATGCTCTGTCTTACATTACGGCTGTGTTGAGGACATTGAATGGGACAATGTGTTTGTGCTGTTTTTGTGTGTAATGTTGTTTCACATCTTCCTCAGGGACTGCAGCTAGGAGCCAAATCTTTCACTGTGTGCAACTAGGACTGGTCATGTGATAATAGAAAAAATACATTTATTGTCATATTATTGTCATAGTATCATTAGCGAACAAATAAATAATGCTAAGTATCATGATATAACCTCATCACATGATATTGCTATAATTAAAAAAAATTGTTGTAATTTTCTGTGAAGATCAGTGGTTATTGCAATATAATACATAATTATGTTGCAATAATCAATTTTTATTTTTGGTGATTTGTCTAAATTTATGTATATCGGAGTATACAAAAGCTCCTAGAATATTAATTAAAATTAATTAAATCACAAAAGCAGAGACTACATATGTGTCTTTTAAAATTATTTTGAACTTGTATCTTATTACATTGTTTTCATCTAGTTTATAACATATTTCCTTTTTGAGTTTTTACCATAGTTTCATCTTATGAGCTATTGTGAAGGCACTGTTGTCATTATCATTGTCGTCATCATCATCATTGTTGTTGTCATCTTCATTAGCAATTTTGACAAACATCTTTTCCAACAAAGCTACTGATCTGATCATTTCAACTGTTGTATGTAGCTTCCTTGGGATAATGTCCACAAAGTTTATCCACAGTTTTGAGAAATTTAGATTTTAGAATTTTTATGAATTTTGAACATTTTTGAAAATTGAAAAATTGCCTTTACTTATAATGGACCATAATCTGATGCTTATAAAATTAAAATGGTTAGAGATATCAATATAGTTACTATTGAGCACTGATGGGAAGTCACATTTGGACTTTCATTTTAATTTATTGTGGTTCTCCTCCAGTGAAAGTACCACCCACTTCTATTGGGAGATTGATATCCTGCATCAAGACCACAGGACTCATAGTGGCAGAACCTGACAACCTCACAAATTCAAATTGTTACTGATTCTTGATAGAACATGCCGGTGTGATGCAGGGACATTGGTCCTATTTTTTTAAATCTTGTTTACGTCTTGATGCCTTTTCCTATCATTTTAATCTGTTTGTAATGTGTTTTTTTGTCATGTTGCATCTTATAAGATAGTTTTTTTTCCCCTCAGCCACACGGGAATTTATTGTACCCTGTGGCTGTCTGTGTGTTTTCCCAGTTGTGTCAACATGATTACTCTTCACCAAATTGCCCAATCTTCTATATGTTTGGTATTTCCATTTTACATTACATTTACATTTATGCATTTGGCAGACGCTTTTTTCCAAAGCAACTTACAGGGGAAAAAACAAAAATGAGAGAAAAATACAAGAATAGATTAAAAACATAAAACAGCTGTACAATTAAAGCAGTGTCATACAGAAGAATAAACAGCAAGATAATAGACTAAAATACAAGAATAGATTATAAAGACATAAAAGCAGCTGTGCACTTAAAAGCAGTGAAATAAAAATGTCAAGTAAAAACAACAGAATAGACATGATTATACATTTAAAATGAAATGTTTGAAAGTGCTAGGACAGGAGGTGCTCTCTGAAGAGTTGAGTCTTCAAGAGCTTCTTGAAGACAGGTAGGGACACCCCTGTTCTGGTGGTGCTTGGTAGATTGTTCCACCAATATGGAACGACCCATGAAAAGAGCCTGGATTGTCTTGTGCAAGGTTTCGGGACTACCAGATAACATTCCATAGAAGAGCGGAGTGGTTGTTGGGCAACATAAGCTTTTTTCAGCGCACCTAAGTAGGTAGGAGCAGACCCATGGAGAACTTTGTAGGTTGACATTAATGAGTTGAATTTGATGTGGGCAGCTATGAGTAGCCAGTGTAACTCAATGAGTAAGGGGGTGGCATGTGCCCTTTTAGGCTGATTGAAGACCAGACGCGGTGCCGGATTCTGGACCAGCTGTAGTGGTTTGACAACACAGGTTGGAATGCCTGTTAGAAGGGCATTGCAGTAGTCAAGGCAGAAGATAACCATGGTCTGTACCAGGAGCTGGGTGGCCTTTTGGGTTCGGTATGGCCTGAACTTTCCTATATTGAATAGTGTAAAGCGACATGATCGGGTGACAGAGGCAACATGATCTGTGAAGGTCAACTGATTATCAATCATGACTCCAAGTTTCTTGCTACTTTGGTAGGGGCCAGAGATAAGGAGTCAGTTTTGATGGATATGTCATGCTGTATGGTTGGCTTAGCTGGGAAGACCAGCAATTCAGTTTTGGACAGGTTTAGCTGAAGGTGATGGGCTTTCATCCATGCAGATATGTCAGAGAAACAATCTGAGATTCGTGCTGAGACTGAGGAGTCATCAAGTGGGAATGCCAGATAGAGCTGGGTATCGTCAGCATAGCAGTGATATGAGAAACCATGTGAGTGGATGATCTGACCCAGTGAGGTTTTGTGTATGGCAAAAAGGAGGGGCCCCAGCACAGAGCCTTGGAGGACCCCCGTGGTGAGGCGGTGTACTGCAGATGTGTGCCCTAACCAGGACACTTTGAACGACCGACCAGTGAGGTATGATTGAAACCAGGAGTGTGTATTGCCTCTGACACCCATGTTTAAGAGTGTGGATAATAGGATGCTGTGATTGACAGTGTCAAATGCTGCTGATAAGTCAAGTAAAATGAGTACGGAGGACTTAGCTGCTGCTCTAGCTTCTTTCAAGGCTTCTGTCACAGGTAACCGTGCCGTTTCCGTAGAGTGACCGATTTAAAGCCTGATTGGTTGGTGTCAAGGAGGTTATTTTGGGAGAGGAATTCTGTGACTTGTTTGAAAACCGCCCTTTCAATGGTTTTTGAAAGGAATGGGAGGAGTGAGACCGGCTGATAATTCTCCACTTGAGTGGGAGTGAGGGATGGTTTTTTTGAGCAGTGGTGCTACCTGCGCTTGTTTGAATGCTGTAGGAAATGTTCCCAATGTCAGTGACACATTAATCGCATGTGTGATTGGTGCTGTGATAGTAGGGGCTACAGATTGTAAGAGGTTGGATGGAATAGGGTCCAGAAGGCATGTCGTAGGACGGCTAGAGGAAAGGAGTTTAGACACCTCGTTCTCTGTGAGAGGGGTAAATGAAGGGAGTGACGCAGTTGGGTTTTTGCTTGTTGATTAAGTGGTACCCATAATCAGGGGAAAGGGAGGAGTATATGTGGTGGGACTGCTACATGTTGGAGAATTGGTGAGGTCCTTTAATGAAGGAGGCATGCAGTCTGTGAGTGGTTCAGTAAACTGACTGCTGATAGTTCCCACTTTGTGAAAAATGAGGCAAAATTTATATTTAGGTGCAACTTGGGAAACTCTTGGACAAGTTCTTTGGCTGTCAACCTTGACCTTCATTTTTTTAAATGTCAAATTAGGGTGGAAGTGTCAGATTTGGATGGCAATTTTAACCTACATTTTTCAGGTGTTTTGAGGTCAGTGTATGGTCATGGGGGTGAAGAGGAGAAGCACAGATAAGGTGAGAGGATAGTAATACTGGTAGGGGTTATTTCAACAGTTAGCATTAGTCTTGTTTCTTCTTGCTGTATTTTTATGGATAGTATCAAATTACAAATACTTATCTGCTTTCTTCAACTTCAAGACCAAAACTCAGCTTTTAATGTTAAAGAAACAATGATTTCGTTAAAATTAAATGATTAAATTTATCATGATCATTATTCACAAGACATGATAATATGGTGACCCAAAGCATCTGCTGATCTAAAATATTTAGTAATTTTTGGTCCACTAATCTTATCAATATGTGTAAGTAATTCAGGGAAAATGCAATTTTTCATCCTTTCATGGTCATCAGATATGACCCATTTGGATGTTCAGAGGCTCCATAATGAACGTGGAAACACTGTCATCTTATACGACATAGTTTCACCAGTAAAACCATTGCAATTTGACAAACTGCAGTGGTTGTAGATGCTTGTTTTTATGTTCAATTAATGATATATTTTTCAAAAAAAAATATTTTGATATGATAGTCATTTAATTTACTCTGAGATTTTATGAATATCATACATGGTCAGTATATTAAATATAGGAAAACATTTGATTCACCAAAATTCAGACCATAATAAATGGTAATAAATCATAGAGTAAGAGTTGAGTGTAAGTACAAATTAATTTAGGAGTTTCTGCAGTAGCTCTAAATCTTATGGGTCAAACATCTCTGTTAAATAAACTAAAGTAAACCTCAGATAGTATAGCCTTAGCTGGTTGTCATAGCGACATTCCATGAAAATACAGTAACAGCACCTTCAGTGTGACACACTCAGGAGGATATAAAAATATGCTGTTGTCGGTTCTCAGTTTGTCACAGCAGGGTGACAGATTTAGTTTCAGATGTGGCTGAAGCCAAAAGTCTGATGAGAAGAGCATGAGTTTGGGAAAAACAGCATCAGAGATCAGATGATGAGACAACTCATTGTTCAAAGGTGATGGCCATTGATGATGCAGTGATAGAGAGAAAAAGTACGAGGAAGTTGACTCCATCCACTTTACCCAATGGAATGAATAGAAAGGGGAGTAGAATCAATTTGTACTGGTTCTTTTGCTGAATACGTCACATGTTGTTTACAGTTGAACGACTGTTGGACTTGGTGATTTGTCCAAAAAAGTTACAATGATAACATCAGTCATATCTGTGAATATCACCAAAATCACGGTAAATGTCAGATCATTACTTCTTTAGGGTCAAAGGGTGATATTTGGCCCAGATTGTAGACTGGACACAGGGAAGGTGGAAGGAGCATTTTAAGGAAAATGTTTTGATCTTCCCCTAGTGGCATGCTGCAGTATAGCTCATAAATCCTGCCCCTTTCATGCTATTCTATGGGACTTCGGTCTAAATAAAAAATGATTTTGGTCATTTTAGGTAGATTTCTCTAGGAAAAGAAGTAGTTTAAAATCAGTGTCTTTAAATTTTTTCTTTTTCTTTTTGTAAAACAGGCCATGGTACAAATCACAACATTTTCTAGGTTTATATTTCCTCATATTTTTGATGTGTCTTTCTTAAATCACAATAAGAAAATGCATTCATACTCAACAAGATAAAAAAAAAAGTGCTTGAAAGATGATTATTTGTGTTTAAACTCTTTTTTTATGGCCAGAACATGGAAAACACTGAACAGCAGAAGATCTGACAAATCCAGTGGCAGAACATTCACAGCAGTCATCATGATGACATGGCTTTCAGGATCAAAATATACATGAGTTTGAGTGGTACAATTAATTGAATAAAAACACATGGCAATATTTGAAAGTTTCTTAACTGAGAATGTTGACAAAATAGAATAAAAAGACAAAAACATGCAATACAGCAATATGAATATATACTGCAGTACTCATTGTCGATGGAAAAATCAGCTAGTTGCTGGCAGTGGAAATAAAATCTCAACCCATTTTGCATGTTTTCTCTATAGTCCTGGTAGTGAGGGTGATGTCTGCCTACGATAAAGGTTCCCATGTGGAGGTGGACGTCAAGGTCAAGAAGATCATCTTCCAGAACCCTGAAATGAAGCTTCTTAGAGGAAGTGTCACCCTTTACCCAGAGTCCTGGACCATCCAGGGCTGTACCTGTCCCATCCTCAACCCAGGTTTGTTTCAGTGATACTAAAGAGTAGAATGATTCACTGGCTTTGTGCTGAATCGAGGATCTGTAAGTGGGTGCCAACATCTCAGCGTCACTCATTTAGATTGGCCATTTACAGCTCAAAGATTATAGCCACTTTGTTCTTAGGAGACTATTTCACATCTAAGACTTCATAATAATCACTTCTAACAACATTTATTCAAGCCAGTGCAATATCTGAATGGAGGATAATAGTTATGTAAATATTAGAACTATCTTTAGGCATGTTTTTTCCTCTTCTGTATGTTAAAACTTTGTTGACTCTGTAATGATCTATTGTTTCTTCTTTAGGATCTGAATATTTAGTTGCCGGTCATGAGGACTGGAGGACTGGACGACTGATGGTGAACACCAAGAGCCTTGTCAAACCTTGGAGGTCGAGCCTGGGACGCAAAATCCTCCTCATTCTCAGAAAAGAGTGTGACCAGCGACAGGACACACTCTTTTCTGTCAGCACATAAACTTTGTTGGATGAGTAAAATAATAAGATGAACAGATGCACTACAAATGCAGTTCACGGCATTGAACTTCATAGACTTCATAAGGCTGGCATTTTGTGGTAGAGTACATACTTTACACTTAAACCTCAGCAAAGTGCAGTCACTTCACAACAATCAAAAAAGAACATAGCGAGCCGTGACGACAAAACAAAGCTGACATGACAATGACAATGTCGTTTCTGTGTTACGATGCACCTTGGCCAAGTTATTTATATAGAAAGGAAGGAATGCACGGTGCATTTTCAATGTTTTATTTCCCTTTTGAGGTATTTGTCTGAGCTGATCAGCCAAAACAGTCCTGTTCTACTGTATTTTATGAGCTGTTGACTCTAACGTCCTGCAAAGGTGTGGACTAAATTAACCTTGTTGTTTCACAAATATTAGTGATAAATTATGAATGAGTCCAACTCTGAATGTGTGTGGTTGATGTCCTTGGCAGGGAGTCAGGGGCTCTGCAGGTTAGAACAAGTAACTCCTGCAGGAGGACGAGGATTGAAAAAACATTAAAAGAAATCAGGCAGCTTAATCTGAACAGCTCTGCTCTGCCTCAGCGTCACCTACCTGCTGTTAGACAAGAGCAAAACACTCAGCCTTCCAGCCTCACAATGGACGGAAATGTTTGAGGTTAGTGGAGTGCATTATGGACAAAAATGTCATCATGATGAACATTTTCATATTAGATGATGCAGAGAATTATCATTATAAAGGTCATTATTTCTTAACCATAATTTGTGGTTTAAAATTGTCAAAAATCATGGAGCAGACATAAGATGGTAATAATAAAAAAGATGTAGAAAGACAAAAACATGCCTGTAGCAACAAAATGAAAATCTTACAAAATACACAGTGAGATAAAAAAAAATCATGAAGATTACAACATGAAAATATAAAAGAAGGAAAATGAAAAATATGCAAAAAAGAAAATGATATTAAATATACAATCAGATGAGGCTGCAAAGAAAAATAAATCATTAAAATACAAAATGAAAATGCCACAAAAGACAAGATGAAAAAATGGCAAAAATCAGAAAAGATTAACAAAAAATGACAAAAAATGCAAAAAGATGAGACAGCAAGAACAAAATCATAATATAAAACACACAAGACATAAAAAAATATTTAAATATACAAAAATGTCAAATCTGTGTCAGGATATGAGAAGAAAATATTGTAAAATACACAAAAAGACGTTTTAAGACGAAAAAACTACATAAAGAAACAAGATGAAAAATAATTTTTAGAAATACAGGAGAAAATTTTAAATACAGAGAAAAAAATTTAAAAAATGTAAAAAGAAAATATTGAATATAAAAAGTGTAAAATATGCAAAAAGACAAAAAAAAGGGAAAATACAGAAAAAATGAAGCTGTGATGAAGAAAATATGACATTAGAAACACAAGATGAAAAAAATAAAAAAGATACAAGATGAAAGTGTAAGGTATGCAAAATATGAGATGTGCAACAAGACCAAAGGTGAACATTATAATGACTCCTGGGCCCCTTTTTAAAAAATGTGGGCGCCCTGAACTTATACCCCAGTTGTTCACTGCTCTCCTATCAGTATCACTATCCCCTCACCACATTTATGCTAGCTTTTCCTATCTGCCCCCATGATGATGCACTGACCCTGAAATACTTGAAAAATGTAGGTCAACATTGGTGTCCAAATTTGATGTATTACTTCCAATTTGACCATGAAAATGAAGGGTAAAATCGATGCCCAAAGAACTTGTCCAAAGACTTCCCAAGTTGCACCTAAATACCAAACATGACAACCATCATAAGATTTGGTGAAGAGGAAAACACTGATGGACAGACACGCTGCTGGGTGATGTAGTTTGAAAATACCGTGCAGCATCTAACTAATAAAAACTAAACATAAACTAACATAAGAAAACTGTGAAATAATCACTAAAAGGCACAACAGGATGAAAATGCCACAAAAAAGTGGAAATGGCACAATAGCATGGTGATTCAACTGACATGAAAATGTTGTAAAAGACACAGCAAGATGAAAATGATGTAAAATATGTGATTTATTGCTTATTTAGTTCATTTATTTAATAAATAAATGACTGCAATATGAGGTCTCTCACAAGATGAAAACAAAAGGTAAACAAAATAAACCTGAAGGACAAAAATGTGCCACATCTTGATATACAAATATATCACAATAACCTAATAATCATCTTTTGTTGTCCAGCGTCTCTTATCTTCAGTCTTGTTATAAGATTCATTACTTATGAGGACTTTTGACTGTGTCCTGGATGGTCCCCTCAGGAGGACTCTCTGGACCTGGCTCCAAACCCTGCTCTGTGGGATCCACTGTGAGAACGGTAGGGCTCACTTGCCTAACATATGTTTCTGTTGTTGGACTGCGACTCCTGTGACTGCCCCAAAATAAATATGTATTAAAAGCCTGGCTATTAATTGACATCAGCGCGTATCAGATCTGGAGTCCACAGGCCATTTTGGAGTTAAGAATAGGTCTGCTGTGGCATCTCCAGGGAAAAGGACAAACTCTGTGAGGAGGCATGATGCATTCTTCAACAATGACATCACTACAAATGTCCTTGTCCCAAAGACTTTACCAAAATAAGACAAAATGGCCTGGAAGTTTAATTTTTCATAAAGGACAAAGCGGTATTTTAGATTACATGAATGTACTTTGCCATAAATGTGATTTTGTAAATGCTATTTCTATGTCTTGCATGCTTTGTTAATCTCTAGTAAACATCAATGTTCATTCTATGGTCACAGGGGTATGAATACTCCCACTGCAAGCCTTGTTATCAAAACAGAGGTCTGACTAATGTCTCAGTATGCCCCCCATTGGCTGAAAGAGAGAAATACACCTCCAGACACTAAAAGGAAAAAAAAAAAAATTCAAAAATTTTTAACTCTTTTGAGTATCTGCACAGCAATCAGTGCAAGATTTATAACAATTTATTTCTTATAAAACTGCATTAAATTAAAATAGAGCAAACAAATATATAAATATAAATATTTCATAGCAGTTTTTTTTCCTCACAAGGTCTTAACAAGGCGATAAAGCACAGCAGTTTGAGGCAAGGTGTTCACCGTAGCCTTTTTTGCATCATTTTTTTTTGCATATAATACCTTTTGCATATTTTCTAAAAGCAGCACATCAAAATATAACTCAAATTACAATGCTATGCTTCTTAAAGATATGCCCTTTACCAGTTGGCAACAATTAATCAATTAATCAACTTTAATATCAACTGACAAATATTTTGATGAGCTTTTCTCTTGTTTCCATGTTCTAAAATGTAACTATTTTCTTGTTTCTTTCCTTGTTTGTGACAGTACAATGAAAATCATTGTGGGGTGAAACGAACACATTTTGAGCTTTTGGAAACACTCTTTCACTGCATTCTGATATTTTATAAACTAGTTAATTGTGTAATTGAGAAAATAGTCATCAGATTGTTTGTTGTAGTCCTAGAATTTTTTGAAAATTAAAATACTCATAATAAGCTATTGCCGTGACACCAGTCTTTGCTCTTGATCAAACCATCACTGAAAAATTAAGCAGAGAAAATTTACTTCAGAGAAATTGCATAATGGCCCCAGTTTGAGGATGTTTGTTGTCTCTGAGCCGCCATGCTCCAGGTTTGAGTTTTGCTGCATGCTTAGTAGTCGTCTCCCCGGCTCACCACCTCCTTGTAGGTGGGCCTGAGTAGAATAGTGTGCTCATACTGGGCGGTATAGCTGCCCTTGATATCGCAGAGAGGTGGGTATGGGTCTATGATTCCAAGGTCGCACAGGTTCTTCAGAGCCATCAGGTACTTGCTCTCACCCAGACGATCCAGCCAGCGGCGGCAGAATGCCAAGGTCCCAAAGTTCTCATTGATCACATTCAGTAGATGTTTAGCCCTTGGAAGTCTGCAGCACATGGAGACAAAAGGAGTCAAGTGAGGAAACCCTGGTGAACTGGATATGTAATTACAGAAAGTAGAGCTGGGTCAGAAATGTTATCATGAGATTTTTAGTCTTAAAAGTTAAGGAAACTAAATGGTTATTTGTGGTTTAAAACTAATTAAACTACTACAAGTGTAAAAAAAAAAAAGAAAAAGATGAAACAACGGAAAAATGACAGACAAACAAAACAGAATGAATAAGATTTAAAAGCCAAAAATGACTAATGTATGAGAAAAGGTATGTGCAACAAGGTGAAATAAAGAGACACAACATGAACATGTTGTAAAAGGTGCAACAAGATGAAAACATAAAAACTGCAACATGAAAAAGTAAAAGCTGCATCAAGACTAAAACAACTTAAGTTGAAAAAATTGTGCCCAACATAATGTTGTAAAAGGTGAAAACAGATGAAAACCACCTAAAAGACCTTGCAATATGAAAGCAGGATTTAAAGATGAGGGGGTGCAAGAGCAGTTCATGAAGTAGATGTGTTTTTGGATCCTCCTCTGTGCCAATACTTAAAATTATATTTATGACAGTCTCAGAGGTCACATTTTTAGCCTCAAACTAGTTCCAATGCAAAAATGTTTAACCCAAAGAAGTTTGTGGGACAAGATGGCAAAGAAGCTGTCCAGAAGTGCCGAGTTACCCTGACCATTGTTGGCCTCAGCTAGCATGAGTGCTAACACTGCCAGCAGTGAGCCTGTACACCATGACAATAATGGTGATAGTGGTGATCCTGAGGCACTGCCGCTACTTTGGGAGAAAGTTTCTGACAAGATCCTCAGTCACATCAATGACAGGTTCAACAAACTCAAAGAGACCCTCCAGACTTTATGAAGCTCCCAGAAGGAACTGCTTGAGAAGGTGGAATTGGTGGATAAGCAAGTCCAGGATCAGGAGGGCTGATATATACAAATATTTTAAAATTATATACAATACATATATGTATATATGTGTGTGTGTGTGTGTGTGTGTATGTGTGTGTGTGTATATATATATATATATATATATATATATATATATATATATATATAATATGTATATATGTATATGTATTTGTGTGTGTGAAAAAAGACGGAATAAAACTAAAGTAGAAGACACAACAAGAAAACAACATCCCGCAATAAAATAGGTGGAATAAGATGAGCACAACACAATAAAACTAAACAAGAAAATGTAAAAAAAATGAAAACATAAGAGACAAGACAAATAAAAAAAGACTTAATGTGATGATGGAAACGATGCAGCAAGATGCAACAGCATGAAATACCCATTAGGATTTTGTGATTTAGTGCTTATTCTTTATTGTTATCAAGTGCTTTCTTTTTCTATTTTATCTTAATTGAATCCATTTGAAGAAAACTACTGCAATCTGACCTTGCAATCTAACAAAAAGCTGAAATCAACTTAGAACACCGTTTTTAGAGGGTTCAGACTCTTCTTTATGAGAGTCTTTCAGAAATCTAGAAGCAGAACATTTTAATGATAATAATAAATATGCTTTGTTTTTTGATTGACAATTTTGAGTAAATCCTTAAACAAACAAAAAAATGTGATATGAAGTTGTGTTGCAGTAATCATTGTTGCTGATCATTTTTACTGTCCAGCTTGCAGTCTGTATGACCAGATGTTGTATTTGCAGATTTTGTGAAAATGTAAGTGTATGTATATAGAGTGAACAGAGCTGACCTTATTGGTACATGTCCAACGTTAAAGTTTTTCATGTAATGTGAGCACTCCATGTCATCGTGGACTGCACCTCTTCCTGTGCTGCCAAATGTCTCGATGGCGTATGCTTCACCTTCCTGAGAGACAACACACAAGCAAACAATCCTGACTCTCTTTATACTGTAAAAGAGGCTTCTGAGTAATAAACCACATCTATACACCTCAGCATCAAGGTCTGTGTGGACATGATATTACTGAAAGGACAAACTGACTCTGGGGAAATACAGCAAATTTTACAAAAAGCCTCAAGATGTACTGTAAGTGGCTGACATATTCATCTGCATGCTATTAAGGACAGTAGTGTCCTTTCTAGTACAGCACCTCAGGTGAGTGTGATTGGCTGGCATTCATTGGCATTTTGTATCTCTATCAGAGCGTGGCTGTTGTTTGAAGTCCTCGTGGAATTAGCTGATAACACTGCGACACCCTCGCTCACTGCACCGATAATCAGTCAAAGTGCTCATGGCCCCGTGGCACGCCCATCAACCACTCCACCCGAGATCACAAGGAGGGTAATAGCTCTGTTACATCAACACACTTTGGCTAAAAATACAACACACAAACCTGCCAGATCAGCAGCCCACACCTCCCACCCCCTACTCTCCTGTTACCATCAGGTAAAAAGCTTGACGCAGCATCTTGCCAATTAAAACCCTCACTTCTGTCCAAATACAGTCACGTACTGCAGCTGCAGATGTGAGAGGAAAAAAGCCAGAGCCTCAGTCTTGTTTCTCCTCAGTTGTTAATTAACCCTAATGCCTACCATTCACTGCTCTTTCAGTGAAATTAGCGGCTGGAGTTGAAGTGTGCTGCTACTCGATGCGGCTGGTAATTCCATTAAAGGTGTATTTAAAGTGCTGATGAGGGTGACTAAGAAGCTGTTAGAGCAGTGAATTGGAACAGTTCTCCACACCCCATCGTAACCCTAACCATCCACCAGTTCTTCCAGTTACACTTAAGAATTAAAAAGGTTTTATTTATCAACGGCTGAAACAGGTTTTATTTCAGATACTGAAGGAAAAGATGCTGCAGAATCTTGCAGAAGTTGACTGATGCTGGATTTAAAACAAGCTGATATGATAATGACAGTCTGGAGCAGGAAAAACCCATAAATCAGCTGGTACCATCCTGAAAACACTGACACCAATAATATATTTTTATCAGAAGTTTCTGACCTTATCAGACACTGGAAAAATGTTGAACGTATAGTAATAAAAGCCACACTTACTCATTGATTACACTTTAAATGTAGAGCCAAACATCAAACTAACCATAAAATCTAAGTGGGAGCAATAATTATTTTTGGACCTTTTCCCTGTTTTCCCATTTTTTATTTTTTTTCTTCAATAAAGGCATTTTGAGTAGAACCTAAACTGAATTAAACCAATAACTAAATGAAGTTTCCAAGATCTAAAGTTTTGTTTTTAGGATTTTGATTGTATTTGTTCATTCTCCGCACTAGGTTGTCCCATTTTCCATATGTTGTAGTAACAATTTAAAAAAAAAAAAATCCAAAATTATTAGGATGCCCTGGTTACTAGATTCTTGGCCAATACCAATTTATCAAAGAAATCTTCGTTATAAATACTAATATATTTGCAATGTCAAAGTTGCTCATCACATGGCTCAGATGGTAGAATGGGTCATCCAAAAACCAAAGATTTGGCGGTTCGAATCCCACTCTGTCCTAGTTAGTCCATTGTGTCCTTGGGCAAGACACTTCACCCTCCTTGCCTCCAGTGGCACTCACACTAGTGTATGAATGTTCGGTGGTAGGCACGAATTGGCAGCCACGCTTCTGTCAGTCTGCCCCAGGGCAGCTGTGGTTACAGGTGTAGTTTACCACCACCAGTAGGGGAATGTGAGAGTGAATGAATAATGGGTCAATAATGTAAGCGCTTTGAGTGACCAAAAAGTGCTGTATAAATCTAATCCATTATTATCTTTTAATGAACACAGATTTAACATACAAATTTCTGAAACAATCTTTAAAGATAAATATCTGACCGAAAAATTGTTCAATATTGATGCCAGGCCAATAAATGGATGCATCCCTGAAAATTATGTGATGTTATACATTTTTTTTTAAACAGAAAAAATTACAGTTTTCTTGCTTTAGGACCCACAAACTCTTTTTTTTTGGAGCTTAAGAACTACATAAACCCCAGGAAATTAAGGTTAAATGGTTAAAGGTAAACTTTAGGGATTGTAAACTCTAAAGGAAAATTTGATCTCTGCGTTTTACCCATCCATCCTAATAAGCAAACAATGGCTAGCATTAGCATTAGCATTAGCACATTAGGGGCTTTGAGGTGCCGTTGAAAGTACTCATGGTCCATCATCAGTACTTTGGTCAGGGAACCGACAGGATCATTAATTAACCTACGAATATCTGTTTTTGATGGTGGGGGAAACCAAAGGACCTACACACGACCTGTCCACTGTACCCACAGCACCTAAAACCCTGCAGTTTAAAGGCTGGACATCATCCATCAGCCACTATCAGCACCATCATCATCTATTTTGTGAAAATTATCGCAGCTGATTTAAAGGAGCAATATGTAGAATTTTGAATGAATCAAAAATTAACTAAGTATCATTAGAGTGTTTACAGTAGTTCTGGGATTATGTCAAATATGTGTATTGTACTGCAGATATATGAACTGGATTTATTCACAGCCACTGGCCAGCATGTCACTGAATGTTTGTGAAGGGAGTAGTGAGTCACTATGGTTGTCTACCATGGTGATAAAAACCAACACCAAGGTTGAAATGAAGATAAGACCGACTTAACTTCCAGAGTTAAAGAAAGTGATAAAAAATAGAAATATTGTTTTAACCGCTGGACATAGCTCAAAATGGAAAGAATGGAGTTTGATGCTGAAATGGCAGCATTTGTTCTATACAAGTGAGTTTGATTGTGAGACTTACGAAGGTGTAAAGTTATTAAGTGAACAACTTTGCTAAATTGCATTTTTTTGATACTTGGTTCAGATTATACTACGACAGTTCTGACCTTGTTTGGATGATTCCAATGAAGACAACACAAATTGTTAAGAAAATGGAGGTGATTTATGGTTTTACTGTGGCTGTTTTCTGTCTAAAAACAGTGGTAAGCTAGCTGAGTTTTTGTTGTGTATATCAGTATAACATCTAAGTTCTTTAACCCCAAACTGAGTCAACTCTCCATTCATTCTAAAATAAAATTTACATGAAATATCTCATGCACAAACCTCCATCCTTGTGGCTTCTCCTCCTTTTACAATAGGGACCGTCTTCCCTGAGTGTATCCTGTACGGCCCAATAGAATGGCCATTAAGATTCCTGATTGGCTTAACTGTTAAAAAAAAAACAGCAACAAAAAACATAGATATTGGAAGCAGCACTGAGTCTGTTAGTAACAACAACTATAAATGATCTGGTGTTACCTTGATATGTCTTCCCATCTATCTCCACTTCATAAGACTCCATGACCTCCTGAATGGTCTCACCAACATCACACAAACGCACATCTATTCCTGCAAACTGGCAAAAAAAGATGTTTATGTAAATGTAAGTTAACAGTTGTATTTTTTGCATAAAGACACAAATTTAGGAAACAATTTACATACAGCAAGTCATAAAACAAAGAGTCACCTAAAAATTTGAGCAATAATTACATAAATATACATCACTTTTACTATTGTATTGCAGCTAGATGATATCTACTGTGGCAGTGCTGTAAACAGTTTGTTGTTATAAACAATAAGATGGATTATTCCTGAAATCTGCAAGTGAAGCAATTGGCTCAAAACCATTCAATATCAAGTTCAAGGGTCTTGTAAACATCACCTAAATTTTTGTAACTCTTTGCACTCCATCTTCCTTTACATTTGCCTTTTTTATGCACCTTTAAGTGTGTACAACAAACAGTACA
The DNA here is from genome assembly GCF_902148855.1 of Sphaeramia orbicularis. Lineage (NCBI taxonomy): Eukaryota > Metazoa > Chordata > Actinopteri > Kurtiformes > Apogonidae > Sphaeramia > Sphaeramia orbicularis. The sequence goes on from NC_043962.1 coordinate 49,067,590, forward strand.
CTTAATTACTGGTCTTGTGCTGCATTTACACACTAACCACCCTGTGATGGATTATAAAGCATGTCTGTTAATTCCCCTTCATAAAAGTTTCTGTCCACATATTGTTCAAGTCATAGTATAGTTTGTTTATAGTTCACTGGAAAAAAAAAAAAGCATCATTACCAAACATCATCCTACTAAAACATTCCGCTCATCATGCCACAATGTTGGAATAGACACATTAAAGTTAATGTGCTGTGAATATGATCATTTATGTTTCTTGGTAACGACTCAGAATAACAGCTTTATGTCAAATGTAAACATGACAGGAGGTAGAGATCAAATAGTGGATTTGTAAGGCTGATATAACAATGATACCCATTTAATCAGCCAATATCACTGCTTGAACTATGTTTGGCTTTATTCTAAAATGAATAAGAGTTAACGTAATATATGCAGAAATCAAGGAATCTGAAAAATATTATGGTATTCCTAGATGCAGTTTTTGTTTTATGAGCTATTATTTTCTTTCAGAGTCAGTGATTCCAGTTGAGAAGTCTGACATTAACTCTCAGCCACAAACAAAGTTCTGCTGATAACAGTAGTTTACAAAAAAAAAAAACAAAAAAAACTATACAGGATCTTTACTGCATAGAAAAAAGTGCTGAAAAAACTAAAACCAATTATAAGTCATTGCAGCCAGTGAAGTGGCTCAACCATTTTACTAAACAGGTAAAAGGAGGCTCTTAAACTATCATGCTGGATGTTAAAGGGTTCACCCCACTGATCCCTTTTTTCCAGTAACTTAAAAGTAGATGAGGAGATAACACAACAACCCTATGTGGCCAACATAAAAAATATATGACCTTAAAAACACTTATTTGACAAAGTAACAACAAACCTAGTTACCAGAGACTGTTTTAACATGATACCTATAATCTTCATGGACCCCATAATTATTTTAACTTCTAAAATATAATATACAGGATGGGGATGGTGCCACCTCTGCTTCATGCTGAACCAGGAAAAGCCTACTGTTTTATGTGTCCTATAATTCCTTATTTCTACAATTGGTGCAAAGTGTGGAAGTACACTTTAAATGCCAGCATAGAGTGGGATGGTATCTATGGCTGTTCAAGATGACTTTGTTATATGGTGTGATTTTTACATGTGTTCTGTTGACTCTTGAGGACATTTAAGTTGGAGTTTTTTACCCTGATGCCAGTGTTCGTTGCATCCCTCACAGCCTCCAGAAGCCTGTCATACTTTGGGTTGAATGTGACGGTGAAGGCACAGTCTATTATTCGACCTGGAAAACCAAATGCCTCGGTTAGAGCTGTGTGAAATGATGCAGTAACTCTTAAAGTATACTCAGTGCCAATGAAAACGCAATACTTGAAGATTCTTATATTTTTTTAAACTGATGAGGATTTTTATTCCATAAGCTCTTTGAAATTAATCATAGGCCATTTCTATACAGTAAAAATAAAAAATCACATCCAAATTTGTTGACAAAAAATAAGTATAAAGAAAGAAACTCAAGGACCCCCAAAACCAAAAGTCACAAAGCGGTCCCGGAGGTGCTGCAGCTCAATGTAGTGATCCTGCTGTGGCGTGGTCACACGTGCTCGTCCAGGGCGAGGTCTGTCTGCAGTTGAGCCAGTTTCTTCATGCCTCTGTTGCATCCTGACTATGGTGGACACATTGCATCCAAAACGGCGCGCCACCTGCCAAGCAGAGATTCTGGCCTCCAGGAGCCCCATAGCATGGCATCTTTGGTCACGTGTCAGTCTAGGCATCGCTGAGTTATTGCAAATGATTTTCGTGCTTTTCAGCTTGCCTTTATATACAGAACATGACCACTCCTTAACTGACCACAATTCCTTAAGTTGAGCAGTTCATTGCTGAGCAATGAGAAAAACAAGTCTTATGAATGCAGACAAGTTCATTCAAGTGTGACAATAGCTCAACCCGTCTCAGGTTGTTAAAAAATTGTCTGGGATTGTCTTATACAGGTGAGACTTAAACATATTGATGCAGCTCAGGAACAATAAAACACATTCAAGTGTTGCGTTTTCATTGGCACTGAGTATACTAGGACGGTTGTTGTGAGCTCTCACCATTGATGTGTGTTCCAAAGTCAATCTTACAGACGTCATCGTAACGCAGCACGGTAGGGTCTCCAGCGTTTGGGGTGTAGTGGGCAGCACAATGGTTGATGGAGCAGCCGGTGGGGAAGGCCAGGCCTGCCTTTAGGCCATTCTCTTTAATGAGCCTCCGGGAGCAGTCCTCCAGCTTCTCACTGCCAAACAATCAACAGATGACCATACATAACCATAAAAATAAAAAAACTGGGAATAATCAGATAATTGTAATAAGATCTGATGCATTTACATGCACTTAAGAAATGTGATAATCAAAAACCCTGGTTTAGATACTCCAGTCCATTAGCAGATTTCTTTCGGCATTCCTACGTCCATAGTGATGGTAGAATCAAACCTTCTGTTATTGTCTTCCCTTCATGTTTGACTACACAACTTCCGTTTTCTGAAATTTAATTGTTTTCACATATATTCAGACGCAAAAGAACAAAATAAATCAGATTTGCCTGTACATGCAGGAAGACATGGGAGTATTGGGGAGAAATTCAGGTGTGCTAATCTGATTTCTCATAATCAAATTACTGCTGTTATCTGATAAAGCATACCAGATTATGCTATTTATATGATACCTTGAATAATCAGATAACTCCAGAAATCAGATAATGACTGGAGTATTAGTGTGCATGTAAATGGGCTCATTATCAGTCTGAACTGAGTCCAGGCTCAGTGTAAGTGCATATCATGACAACATTTGGCTGTCTCACCAGATGTCAATCATTGTCATCCCTGGTTTGATCCAGCTCCTGACGTAGGAGCGGACCTGCCGGTGGGCTTCAGCCGCCTGCCTGAAATCACTCCACATCTCTTCATTGGCCCAGTCCAGCGCACGCTTTTCTTCACTGGTGGTCCGCCATGCTGCACTCCGCCTGGTGGGGGGCCAACAGAAACCCACAGCAGGGGAGGCCCATTATTTTGTCATAACACACATTCTGGCAACAAGGTTGTTGTAAACATCAGGCCACACTCATACACAAACTCTGCACAGGTAAATATTAGGATCATAAAAAGATCACAATTAGTGTGACACATCGAGATATAACTTTTATGTTATTTTGTGATTATCAGCAACAATGATCAGTGCAATACAATGTTTTGCTGTGATATACATTTTTTTTTGTCTAGGGTTAACTATTTTACTTGGTCAAATAGAACATTTCCATGTCTTGTTTTACTTATTTTATCTTATTTTATATAATGCCATGATTATCTTGAAAAAAAGATTCAATTATTACAATAGTATTGAGTGTCCTGCAGTTTGTATTATTTGTGATTATCTGAACAGGAGGAAGTTTGAGTAGAGTTACAGAATTTAAATCCACAAATAAACATCTTTCAAGTATATTTAATCTTGGTAAATAAGAACAAGCATGAGACAGCTGTATTTTCATCTCATTTCATCATGTATCTTTTGTGTCATATTCATCATATATTTTGTAAATTATTTACATCATGTTCATCCTGTTGCATCTTTTATAGCATTTTCATCGTACTTTTTACATTTTCATTTTGTTTCATCTTTTATGTCATTTTTGTCTTGTTGTTTTTTGTTTTTTTTTTTTACGACACTCATCTTGTTTAAAAAATGTTTACATTTTCACCTTGTTTTTTCATGATCTTTTCTATTTGAATTTTTTACCCGTCATTTTCAACTAGTCATCTGTTTTTCTTGACTTTTTAATCTTGTGTTTTTATCACATTTACAACTTGTTGCACTTTTTATGTTATTGTCATCTCATTGAGTCTTCAGCAATACTTGTATTTTGTTGTGCTTTGTTACATTTTTATCTTGTGTTTTTATCACATTTTCAACTTGTGTTTTTCACTGTAATTTCATTGTATCTAGTTGCATTAATATCACATTTACATCTTGTGACTGTTTTTTAAAATAATTTAAAACCACAAATACAGTACATTCAGTTCTCTTCATCTTTGACTTAGGACCAAAACTTATCTTTGAAAGTGAGAGAATAATCATTTGACATTCATCATGACAACTGTCCATATCACCCATCCTTAGTGCACATATCATTTTTAGCATTTTAGCAGAACAAAATAAATGAATTCACTGCTGATCAGAAAATTAGAACACACAAGTCGTCTGATATGAATGAGTGCAACCAGAGAGGCCTAAATAAATAAGCAGACCAATCACCAAGCGGAGAAATACTGCTGAGTTTGAGGGAATACGTAGAGGTCACACACCCGTCTTTTGATGGTGGATATTCACACTCCTCTCCCTTTGGAAAGTCTCCGCTGGGATAGAGCTCACAAATAGGGACTGAGGGAGGGTCAGTCTGTCCCTTCACTGTGGCCCAGATAGAGGGAAGGAGAAGCAGAGGAAAGCAATGGGAGAGAGAAAAGAAAACTAGTGTTACCCTCCATGCATTCATCACATCGATATTTTGACTCACAGTGACTAACTGCACACACTGTCACTTGCAAATCTAATTACACACCACAACTTTGTACATAAATGCTTTGTTTACAGATCTATTGCTTTTTATTCCTGATGTAACACTGAGAAAACTTGACTTTCAGTGTGTTAGTGTGTTCATGTTTAGCTCACTGTCATTAATTCAGTCTGCTTGACATGTAAGGTCCTGCTGTATTTTGTCCTACACCTCCTCAGTCCTGAACGGCAGAAGTCTCTTGACACTAATTAGTGTCAAACTGCATGTAAGCTTGTTGTATTCCACTAATGACAAAGTACATTTAATGCGGTCACATTTTAATTCAAGAATTATTTCCCTTTAGTGTCAGCAGCTGGCAGCAACCTGTCTGTTGTATAGTGTGGAAATGCAACTGCACTTTTACTGCATTAAGAGCTGAACGACTTACATCCTTTCTTCTTTTTCTTCTTTTTCTTCTTTTTCACGGTTGAGCTCTCACCCTCATCCCCATCTGTTGAAAGGATCATTAGTTTTAATGCAGTGTGTAAAGTGAGAAATATCGACAAGGGCTTAGGCAGTGAAAATCAGATATCACATAGCTGCTGAATTTCTCTGAGTGCATTTGGGAGCATAAAGTTCAGCACAGCACTGCAGATGATGCTGATGGTGGTAGTGGTAATCACGGTGAGGAGTTACCTTCTTCTCCGTCCTCCTCCCTCTCTTTGTCGTCCAGTGTTTGCTGCTCCAGCTGTTTTGTCACATCACCAAGACCTCCGGCTTCTCCATCCCGCTCAGCCTCATTTGTCCCTGCTGCAAAGTCACACATCCTCGTGCATGCATGTGCAGGTGTAGACACACGGATACACCAATGCACATACATGGATGCGCGCACGCACACACACACACACACACACACACACACACACACACACACACACACAGAGTCTGTGAGTAAATTATTTGTGGTTCACAGTCATCCCAAGAAAGTGCATCCACACCGAGCAGCACTTGGCAGAGTCTGTGCATAATTTCTTTCTATACATTGGGAGTCAATATTCTCAAGGGCATATGTACCTCACAGCATTATGACATTTAGCCCCCCTAAGACAGTACTGTGTGGACGTGGGTTAGTTTCAGCTGCTAAGACTTTTAATTGTTTTATTTTTCTTTCTTTCTTTCTTTTTTTTTTTTTTTTTTTTTTTTTTTTTTTTTAACAATATATCTATATGCAACACAAAAGCTGCAATTATCATTAGATTTTTTGCGCAAGTGGTTGTCATCTTCTTACACATAAACTGTGGATACTTCTATTGCATAATTTCATGCAGCTTAGAGAGAAGTACAAGACATATTTCATGTAGAGTAGTATTACATTTGATCCCACCCATTTCTGGATCGGACTGCCTCGTTGTTTTTTTCGTAAATCCCGCTTTTGGGATACTGTCCCTGTTCCAGACTTGGGACAGCTGGTGAAATCCCTCTGACAGGTTGAAAAGTCTCCCGTCCTGCATGATGCTCCTGCTCCAGATCGATCGGCAGGAGAGGAGACAATTTTGCGCTATTTTCTCCCAACTGCCAAGAGCTGCCTCTTACCTAGTGCTGCGGTCTTATTCCTCTTCTTCTTTCTTCTCTTTTTCTTCACAGACTCCGAGGCGTCCGCGTCCTCCCTCTCCTCAGTACCATCGTCCCCGTTGAGAAGTTGAGGCTCCACTTCTTGCTGAAGCTGTAGCTCCGCCATGATCAGCGGCTGACAGATGAAGTGACGCATTGGCTGCTGGGAGCCTCAAGTGGTGGGAGCGGAGAGGCGTGCTGGAGGCTGCTCGGCCAGTAACCAGCCGTTAGACAATCTCTGTGCAACAACTTGACACGTATAGAGGAAGTCAAAAAGCCGCACCTCCCACCAGCCTGAACTTTCACCCATTATTAAATTTATCTTGTAGATTCTGGAGAATGTCATTATGAAGAGGATTCTCATATGTCAGTAATGATCGAGATAAATGCCATATCAGTAGGTCTTTAAGAGTCCTAGGTGAAAGGTGAAGAAAAATGACTCTGGTTAGTGGTTGCTAATTATACCTAAAACGCGCAACATCAACAAGGTTATGTATAAAAGACATAAACAACATTAAAATAAAACAACAATAAAAGTAACAAGGTGTAACTGACCTAACTGAACAACAAAAGTGAAAAAATAACACGAGATGCACCAAAATGAAAATGACAAAGAAACAGCAAGTTAAAAATGATGGAAAAATACAATATTCAAATTACATATACAAAATGCAATGGGACAAAAAACAAACAAACACCTAAAAGCTACATAAACACGACATAAAGAAATGCAATAAGATGGAAGTCATGCAAAAGAAGCAATGAGACATAAATCACATAAAGTAAGAAAATGAAAATCATACAGTAGGACAAACATTTGTGCAAAAATAACCCTAATAAGAGAAAATTGTGCAAAAATGGACAGGAAACTAATGCAAAATATAACAAATTGAAAGACACAGCAAGTTAAATATGATGAAGGAAAAAAAGACTTGAGAGTGTTAGGGGGTGCTGATGTAAAAGGATGATGTGAAATGTGAAACCCAAAATCTAAAACTGAAAACGTAAAATTCTAAGTACACAAAAACCACAAATGAAATCTAATAAGATAAAAGTGATGTAAAAAAAAAAAAAAAAAGAAGGAAAAATATAGAGATGTTAAAAACATTAAAGACACAAAAGGTAACAAACATGACTAAAAGATGTAGCAAAAACCATATAAAAATGAAACAAAACGAAAATAACGTGAAGACACAACAAGACAAAAACAACATAAAAAACAGACAACATGAAGACTACAAAAAAAAAAAAAAAAAAAAAAAAAACAACAGAAAAAAATATAGCCACAAAAAACAATGACCTAAGGACATGAAAATGATGCAACAGACGAGAGAACACGAGAAAAACCTTATAAAAACATAATACCATCATGATAGGAATGATAATGAAATTATGTAAAACGTGAAACCTAAAAACGACGTACAAATATAGGTTAGATGTCTGTGTAGGTTATCATTTACCCAGGCCATCATTCTAAGCTAAACCAGTCCAGCTGAACCGAGAAGAACTGCCAAGAAGAACTATCTGCTAGCTACATGAAAACAACGTATAAGATGAAAATGACGTCATACATATATATATATATATATATATATATATATATATATATACATATATATATATATATATATATATATATATATATATATATACACACATACACACACACACACACATATATATATACACACATATATGTATGTGTGTGTGTATGTAAAAAGACTCAACAAGACAAAAATGTTATAAAAACGCAACATTAAAGCAGAAAAACCAAAAACAACATAAAAGTATAAGATGAAATGATGTAAAAACAAACAAACAAAACAAGATGAAGTTGAAGATGACATAATAGACAATAAAGCCTATCTGTCACAGATAGCTTTTATCGTCCCTGCGTTGACCATTTGACAGTGCGTAACGCGAGTGCTGAGCTGACATCAAGCTGTGTATCCAAGCAACACAGCCGCTCCAGTGGATAGAGATTCAGACCCTGCACCTCCGATGTGGATCCTAAAGGACAACGCAAACTACAAGTGGGTCGTGTGGCTGTTAGTATGCTGCAAGGTCGAACAATGCGTACTTTGAGTGTGGAACAACTTCACGTGGAAATAGTGGAAGGGGTATAATGGCATCGTATTCTTTACTGACAAAACCCAGAGCAGGTCCTTTGTATTTCTTCGACCAGGTGGGCTTATCATTCATTTTAACGACTGCAATGTAAAAAAAAAAAAAAAAAAAACCCTGCAAGACATTAACTATTTAATGTACTTCCCTCCAGCCAAAAAGACGGAGTCTAATGAATGGAACACAAAGCAACTTTTTGCGTATTATCAAAGAAAAAACGCACTTGGAAGGAGGAGGCGAAAGGTAATATATTGTTTGTTTGTTTGTTTGTTTGTTTTACTGCATTTATTTACATTTTTGCTTTTTTGTGATAGTTTCTCATATTCCTGACAGATATCGAGGTTATGAGAGTGACAGCAGAAGAGGTAAGAGTGATGAAGTCGACACACCGGGGCTGCCAGGTGAAGCATGTGGCGAGGATGAACCTGATACCTTCAACCTGACCGATGCGTACAGGAGAGCAGCCCCTCAGCTGTTAAACGAGCTGGCTCTAACACTCTCACAACATAAATCGACTGAGGATGGCCGGATTCCTCCTGGGATTATGAACATTCTGAATTACTCCTGGCAGGATTTGGCTGCAGGGGCGGTGCGCCTGAAAAGTCTGGAACACAATGTCAAACGGCCAAACGAGTCCCTGAAACCGGATGAGGCCCCACGTCTATTGTCCGCCAATGACAAGAGAGACAGAGAAGTCCCACTCGTGATCTCAAATCCACACATGAAAAAGCGAAAATGTAACTCCAGTAAAGGTAACATAAGGTAGAGCAACAAGGTCACAAATATTATAACCAGAACTTATAATTTCTTGTCATTTGTGGTTTGAACTTATTCATAAAAGATGCAACAATGTAAATGATGAAACAAGGGAATAAAAAGAATACCCAGAACTATTTAAAAGACATAGGATGGAAATGATGTAAGATATGCAACAAGGCAAAAACACATCTGTAGTCTCTGATTTTGTGAATGAGGGTCAGATTTAATAAGAAGATGAATCTTTATTATTGTCATTGGACACACAATACACACTGTTATCGATTCCTTTAACACATCACTAGCTGACCAAGCAGGAACACACCACAGACTGCTGCCATGTTAAGCACCCGGAGAGCACATGGGGTTGAGTGCCTTGCTCAAGTGCACATCAGTTTCTCTGCCAGGCCTGAGAAGTGTGCCAGCGACCTTCAGTCACAAGCAACTTTTCCAACATTGTAGGCCATGGCTATCCCTCAGTCGGTATACTAATAAAACTCAAAATCGACCCTTCACTGAAGCCCCTCCCAAAAATGGCGTATATCCAATCGTACTTCAGCAACTACAGGGTTCCTGGCAAGGTTTCAGGACAAGGAACAATGACAAAACAGTGTGTATACACTACAGCAGATGGGGATGTTGTGTTTTACCCTTTTCCAAAGCCAAAGGCACGAGGCAAGAAGTGGGATATGAATCAAACAGTGTCACAGCTATATCTATTTTTTACTCCAAGGTCAGATGATAACTAATGTCAGCTATGTCAGCTTGTTAGACAACTGAATAATTTATTATATTTAAGTATTAATCAATATTTCAAACAACTTGCTTCCTGTATAACTGCAGTCTATTGGTCTCTGCTTGTGTCCATGTCTACTCATAGTGATCGCGACTAGTGGTGTAATTCTGCATATTTTGGTATCGATCCGATACCAAGTAAATACAGGGCCAGTATCACCGATATCGATACAGATACGATACGTTTCAATAATTAAGGTCAATGCATCATCGAATTGCTAAATCTCAATTAATTTTCATGACCTTTCATGTGTTTTGTGATGTTTCCTTTTTTTATTATTAAATAATTAAAACCCAGGACAGAATTAGGGCAAAGTTTATGAGTAAATAGAAAATATTTATTATAAGTTTTTTTCAGAAACAATAGAACAGTAACAAAACAATTTTTCCCCATACATTGTCATGTCTGGAATTTTTTTCTTAAATTAACAAAGTGCACAAAATGATCACCAGAAAACAAATTAAAACAAATAATTTTTTTTCAGGTAGTGTTCAGAAACTGCAATAAAAAAAAATTAAAAAAAATTAAAATTATCTGTACGTTATGGCCTCTTTACATGTTATTCAGCTTGCTGTTGTCTCATTTTCGACCTGAAAATATAATAATAACTGCATGGCGCTCCTCTTCCATGCTATTCTTCTGCTCCTTGTCTCAGTCTCTGCATGTGTTGTGCATGTGCTGGTGGGCAGCGGTTTGCTTGTTAGGGGCTCGGGGCCATATTTGCTTTGCGCTGCTGAGTCACGTGACAGCACAACATCGAAGCACAAGAGGGGGGAGGAGAAGCAAAGTGTGCCTGCTCCGCACAAGACAGAAGTCTGGCGACCTGGCTCTGGCCTCTTTGGCAAAACCGCATCAGCGTGTAGAAGAGAAAAACTGAAACTAAAGTATCGATCTCACCATGCAAGTATCGATCTCATACTATTACCGACTTAGTATCGATACTATCGTTATTTGGAACAATCCACCCACCACTAATCATGACTACTGATGTAGGCTTTTATTTTATTACCTAGTGTCAAACCTATACAAGACTTTGGGATTTGCTGATGTACCTTTTTTATAAATCAAACCTCACAAAATGGGAGCAATAACTGGGTGCTTTAAACAAACAAAAAAAAAAGTGAACATTAGCTCAATTAACTTGAGCTAACTGCAATCAAACAAATAGACAATGAAAGCTTCAAGGTGTGATGAACTTTTTACATTAAAATAAAACTATCTTACCCACCCTTTCACCGTGCCGTGAAGGATATTGTTGGGGGTTTTTTATATGTAGGTCTTTTACATGAACTGTCTGTGACAATATTGCAAGCCTTTCTGTCTACTTCTTTCCAAAATTTCAGAACAATTTTTCCTCAAGTTTTCACCAATATCCTGTGGAAAATTTCTTGTTGACATTGTTCTAAATGCCATAGTTTCAAACACTGATTGCCACAGTTTGCCAGAGACATCTGGATTACTACTGTGACCTCTTTTCAATTATCATCTCAGGACCAGGAACAAGACATATATTTGGGTTGTTTTTCAGTTGAACAGATGCCAGAGCTCAGTGAAAATATTTATATTCATTTTCAACAGTTTTTAGACCTACAACTGTTTTTTTTTTTTTTGGCAACATCTAAAAGAATTTAACCCTACATCAAACCATTACTAAGTGATTTATAATATTATCCTCTGTATTTAGCATTTGTTTATGAAAATCAGGTCAGCTAACATATAAGAGAAGAGAAGAGAAGAGAAGAGAAGAGAAGAGAAGAGAAGAGAAGAGAAGAGAAGAGAAGAGAAGAGAAGAGAAGAGAAGACTTTATTCCACTGTAAAGAAAGTTTGCAGTTAACAGCAGTAGCATACAACAAGCAACAAGTGAAAAATTAAATATAAAGAGAAAAATAAGAAATCTGGTATTTATATAAATATTTATGCAAATTTAGAATTAAAATTAAACATTATTTACATACCAGATCTTCATAAAAGTTTACATTCAACATTTATCAAAAATGAAGAAAAAGTAACTTTTTCAGCAAAATTTATCATTAACTGAATGTAAAAACAAGTGACCTACAACCACTGTTATTTGTCAATAATAATAATAATAATAATAATAATAATAATAATAATAATAATAATAATAGTAACAACAACAACAATAATAATGGCTTGGATTTATGTAACGCTTTCCTATGAACTCAGTTCCCTTTAAACTCAATCTATTATTCATTCACTCCACAGTCACACACTGGTGGTGGTCAGCTACAGCTATGGCCACAGCTGCCCACTAACATAAATGTGGCTGCCAATCCATGCCAACAGCCTCTCCAACCACCACCAAACATTCATACACATTCATACACCAGTGTGAGTGATACTGGAGGAAAGGTGGGTGAAGTGTCAAATGTGTGTCGAAGTGTCAAAACAATGGCAAATGACTGGGATTGAGCAGGATTCAAACTGCCAACCCTCCAGTTATTGCACAATAATTATTTTCCCTTTACTGATAGGATTAATGGTTGAAAAGTTTTGAACATTATAGATCAGTAGATGTTTTTGGTTGTGAGAGGAGGTTTAGGTCATTTAGGCTTAAGTAAAAGACGATGATAATTACACAATTACAATTACTCATTTCTTGTAACCTCTCAAAACTGGACATGAGGACAGCTTTGGTTACAAGTTTGTGGAAGTGAGATTAGATTACCAAACATGAGTTAGCTGGTCTCTGGGCACAGATGTGCTTCAGCCTGTTAAATCAGTCACATGGAGATTCAGTTACATTATCAAGTTCCTTGAAGTCACTGCTTGTGACTTTAGATAAACACAAGTTGACCAGACTGTCAAATGACTTAAACCCTCTGTTGATTTACTGACTTCATTTTCCTTATTTTCCAGCAGCTCAGACCTCTAAAACTCTCAGATTCTCCCTGCTTGTGCCATCTGACAGCTATAAAGAGCAAGGTAAGGCCTGCAGATGCAGACACATGTCGATTCTTTATGTTGTCTTGGTGTTTGCTGTTGTCTCATCCTGATGTGATTTGTGTCCAGGTTGGATTGTTCATCAGCTTCATGAACATGAAGAGTCCTTCCTTATTGAGCGTATCCAATTGTGTCAGTGGGTTCTGGAGCGACTGCAGATGGTCAAAAATTCTGGGTGTGTTATTAACATGTGCTGCAGTGTGTGTCAAATAAGGGGTTTACATAGGACTGGGGAAACATACTCAAGATCAATAACAATGATTATCATGATAAATGCCATAATGTCTTTACAGTTTAAAGCAAATTTTTGATAATGAGTGAAAGAAATACTGAAAAAAAACAACAGTTAAATTAATAGTTAAATAATAATATTTAGCTTTTTTCTTGAAAATGGTTGACTTTTGTAATATTACAATTTATTCATGTAACATTTTAATAATTTTCTCAAAATATCATCACTTCATAAATGTGGCCCTAATGTTCCTTCAAATAAACAAGACAAAAGCATGGTCCATGGTCCATCCAGATATCTTCTGATAAGATCTGATAAGATCCATTGTGATGGATGGAGTACAGAGGTGTACAGAGGCAAAATGGCAAAAATTATGCCTAACCTGACTGCATATAATATCTGGTCCATGCTTATGTGATTTGGTGCCTATATTTATGGCTTTCACAACATTAAATCAAAATAAAGAAAGTGAGTGCAATCTCAAGTTATTGTTCAGCAACATAAAAACATGATAAACTTGTGAATGAAATTAAAATAAAAGTAAAACAACAAAATATTTGTTGACATTGAGGCATTCAGAAGTATTTGAGCATAGAATTTGAACAAAATAAACATGAAAGACAAACTAAAAACTATCATGATCATTATTGTTGCACTAAGCAGCCTTGCTTTACTTTTGGATTTAATCAAATGATGTTTTCTTCATCCAGAAGCTCACAGGGCCTGAAGAAGCCACTGATACTTCGTCACTATGGTGATTCTCAGACGTCGCTGAAGGCTCATACAGCTGCTGTCCTGGTCAACAGGATACCCTGGATCCCAGAAGTGAAGCAGCCAGCACCAGCCCAACTGAAACTACATTACAGAAGCAACGATGGCTCTTCCTTCATATAGTAGCCTTCTCTCCATATGCTCACTCATCTTAACTTAAGTGTTTGTCCAAGAGGGAAATGCAGTGTAAGACATATGGAAAATGTGTCACCACAGCTGACCATTTGACCTCTGACCCTGTCTTCTCAGCTACCCCACTGGCCGTATGGCAGTGTGCCAGAGCCGCTCAGGTCTGTCTTACAGAGGATTCTACACCAATGTGTTCAGTGACAGTGGGTGTCCCATTATTCTGGCCACTATCACAGCATCTGGACGTGGCACTGTGACACACCCACTCAGGTAAGTCCTGTTACCAGAAACCAGAGAAGGCTAGTTGAAAAGTAATGTCTTGTGTTCAGGTGGTTTTCATGATACATTGCAGCTCCACCATTACTGCAGCATGGGACCAAGATGGTGGATTCATATGGGACTGTGACAGAAACATATCTAAAGAGTGGGTGTGGCAGTCATACAACACTCTGAAGGAGAGGGTCATCATAAAGGTAAAGATGCAGAGCTACCTTGATAATAATGACAACCATCTCCATACTTTTATATCATATCATAATATTTTTATGTTAGATCATAACAATGTTTCCAAGAGAAACAACATTTTATGTTTGCAGTAGTATTGAAGTAATTTTTAAAACCACAATGTTGCTGGATTAAAACTCAAATTACATTTTATTTTGCCTTTTTCACATGATATTGAAATAATGAAATTTAGCAAAAAGAGCATGAAAGAAGAGCTTAAAATAACAAATAACTGTTGTTGTTTTTTTTGTAGTTTTCCTGTTGCACAAAATTAGCCTTAAATCACAATTCAGAGACTAAAACCAAAGGATTGTTTTCATTTTGTTCTGTTTTTTTTTTTTGTTTGTTTGTTTTTTTTATGTTGTTTTTGTATCATTGCACCTCCCATGACATTTTATGTTTTTTTTTTATTTTTATGTAGTTCGTGTTTTGTTTTTTGCATTGTTGTTGCATCTTTTAGATAGCTTTACAGTTTTTAACCTGTTTCATATTATTTTATTTTCATATTGTTTTTGCATCATTTTTGTTTTCATCTGTTGCATTGCTTTCATCTTGTATCATATACAGTGTTTTTATATTGTCTTCTATTTATTTATTTATTTATTTATTTATTATTGTATTATCTATTATTTTATTTTATTTAAGTTTGTCTCATTTTGTCTTTTATATGATTTTCATCTTGCTGTGTTTTTTACATTGTTTATTTCAGTATTATATAGTCATTATCATCACTGCTTAAAACCACAAATAAATTGTCTGATTTCTTTCAACTTTAATGAAAAATCAACTTTTAAACTTAAAAAAAAAAGACTAGATATATATAGGTAGATATTTATTATGAGAATTTTTGCCACATTACTCTACAATACAATACATACAACTTTATCAATCCCGACAGAAGCAGTTTGTTTGGAGCAGCATATATCAATATCTCTAAAATGGTTTAATGTGAAACAATTGGATTACAAGATTATACAGCAATAAAATACAGCAATTTGTAGTAAGTGATAAATTTCTATGAAGTACAGACATTAGTTGCATGATACTAGCAAATAAAGGAAGTAATAAAAATGACCTGATCATATACAGTATACTCTCGTTATACCGCCAACTTCCGTTCACGGCCAAATTGGCGGTATAGCGAAAATGGCGGTACAACGGGTTGCGTCCATAATGTGCATGTCTTTACTATATGATGTCTATGCTGCCTCCGTTAACCCGCTCTAATTGCGTTTCTAAATAAATCTTGATTCTGTTATGTTGTAAGGGATCATTTAAAGTGGGGAAACATTTTAAGCATTATTATACCGTGTCGGGAAATGACACCCCATCATCTTGAGGCTTTGGCTTAATCCCACGTCCTCTTCCCGACATCCTGACCTACTGAGTGTTCTGCGATAAATGAACGGTGGCCGTTCCATAGACCTACTCATAGCTTGTCGCGATCAGCGTCTGGCGCGTTTGTTTCAGTGCATTGTTAAAATTTATGTGTACTCGATGGCAATCATGCTGGCGGTATAACGGTCGGGAAATCAATGGTATAAGTGTTGTTTGTGCATGGAACTGGGCTGGCGGATGGCGATAGGCGGAAATGGCGGTAGCTAATGGAATAATGCATTGGGGATTTTTGTGCAATGGTTTTGGTCGGCGGTGAGCGAAAATGGCGGTATAACTGCGGGCGGTTTAACGAGAGTAGACTGTACATATATCTGTTCTTCTACAACTAAAAAATCCCCCCCCCCCCAAAAAAAACAAAACAAAAACAAAAGTACCTGACAATGGTGTGATGGAACAGAGGGAATATGCCTTTAAGGATGTGTTGCTCCCTGGAGGATTAGTGTCCGAGAGAATTCAGACAGATGATCCCAGAGCAAATTTTAATGATGCTATTTATGCTACATATACTGTGAGGCTGTAAAACCAGTAATAAAAGAACAACTCAAGACCAACAGAGTATGATGGGAAGGTGGATGCTCTACTGCCTCCACTTCACAGTAGGTTCAGTTTTTAAGATTGAAAAGTTATATGTAATATTTATACTTATAAATATTTAAAAGTGACTTACAATTATCATCAGAGTGTTTGGAATAAAGAGATGTGAAGTTCTGCCAAAGATGTGTTTGACTGTATAGATATGAACTGAATTTATTTACACTGGTGGGCCAGAGGATTTATGTGACCACTAGATGGAGTAGTGAGTCACTCTGCCGGTCTCCACAGGGCCTTAACCAAAGCGTCAAAAAGTAACTAAGTGGAATCAGAACCCCTAAGAAACAACTTTTAAAGTCAAAGAAAGTGACTCCATGATAAAAGTTAGAAGCACTTTTGCTTTCACCACTGGAAACAGTTCTAAATGAAAAGAATGGAGTTTGATGCAGCATTTCTTCTACAAAGGTGAGTTTGATTATGAAGGTATATTTATGGTGTTATTATCTTAGGTAAGTTTGCCATTGATCCACAGTTCAGACAAAACTGTGAAAGTTCTGACCTTGTTTGGATGATTCCATAAAGATCTTTAGTGCAGCTTTTGATATCACAAACATATACACATGCAGAAAACAGGTGATTTGTGATGTGGCTGTTTTCTGTCTAAACTATCCGCTGCTGCAGCACATGAAGATCATTAGCCACAATGTTATTTTGTCAAAATAAGCAGCTATGAGTTTTAGTTTATGGAGGAAAACTTGATGATGCCATAATACAGATGTGAGTAAACAATTTGCTCTATACTTTATTCAGTGAGTAATACAGTCTGTGGATACACAGCATTGATTCATTGGTGGTTTTAGTACTCTCAAGTGTGTTCTGGTATCAGACTTTTCCCTGCTGGTCACACAGTAGAATATCAATACTTTGTAGAACCCCTTTAAACTGATAATTAAAAAGAGTACCCACATATTACTTTAATATATAAATAGGAAAATTTTAAGATTATGTCCACTACCTCTGCAATTGTTTGACATTAAGGGAATTTTTGCCATAAATTTTTATAAATCTTTGTTTATTTTCCTCCAGTCATGTGTGTCAGTGTCTAAATTAACTTCAGTCAATTAGGGACTGAAGCAATCTTAGTTTGTTTTACTGGGGAATAAGGCAAAACACATGATGAAAACAGCCATGATAATTTTATCAACCAAACCTACTTCAAATAGCCTACTCTCAGTGATTACACAAACATGAGTTTCCATTTTAAGAGTAAACTGTCTTTGTTCTGTCCTGCAGGTGTCAGATCTGATCTCAGTGCAGTTATTCAGCTGTAAATGTGCGACTCTCAGCTTCAAATGCAACAATGAAAATGTTCAGCTTCGACTTTCTGCCCTATCCAACATCAACTCATCTAAAGAATCGGTAAGATGATGAGAATATGTTTCTTGAATTATTTGGAGTGTGAACTGTGATATTTACTTTGCATTGACAGCCGTGTTTGCAGACTGAGGAGAAGTTCACCTCTGATTACGCTCAAGATCTCCTGCTGGTTGGGAAGGACAAGTCGCCTGTACTGGTTGTGGGGAACAAGAGGAACCTGATGCCTCTAAAAGGACTGAAACCGGTATATCAAAACATCTGACTCATTGAAAGTGTAATTACTACATTAGGTGGGGAGGATGGATGTCTAAAATGGAAATACAGTCACATCCTCAGATTAGTTTTAATTTTATTTTACACTGTGAACAGAGCTGTAAGACATCTTATTTACACTTAAAAACATAAGTGTATCCTATGTCATGGCAATAATAGTAACATCTTGACTGCTTTACTGAAGTCCTGAAGCTCTCTTCACAGCCTCCAGATTCCCTTGAACAAAGCAACAGTTTTCTAACTTTGGGTGTTAGTTAGGATACAAACTAACAACCAAACAAAGTTCCTGTTCAGATCTACCATTAATATCCCTCCTGAGCAATTTCAATTTCAAACACACAGCTCTGAGGATACGTTAAAATCTGATGTTTCAGGAAAGACAATATTCCAAATAAGATGACTACATGGCCAATGAAAATTAATATTCCTCTGGTATTCCTGTTATGCAGCTGTTCATACTGCATTACAGATATTGTTTTTATAATTTTTTCTGCTGATTGCCATCATGTTCCACTGTGTAAATTCAGCCCCCCTCATTGTTCCATCCAGCATCTTCTGTAAACAGGTAGGCTTTTAGATATTTGCCCATATCTATAAACCTATTGATATCCTCTGTCACAATGTTTAACAGTGGGTGTGTTTCTCCTTCCGACCATAAATGTGGACTTGTTGATTCATCCATCTCTACTAGAGGTGATCTTTTCTCCAGCTCCAGCCAACCATAAGCAGGGGCCATGCCTATAGTAAAACACTCAAGTTAAATTTATTTTCCAAATGTGTTGTAAACATGCCTGAAGAACTGTCATACAACTAGAAAAATATCAGTCTAATCCATGTCTGAGTCAAAAAATGGTCAATTTGGAACAAGACCTAAGTCAGAAAATCCAAGCAGAATATATAGTTTAAATGACACCAGTAAAATTCAGAAGAATAGAAGGATATTAGCTAACATGTAAACTTACACATTGACATGTCTGATAAAAGTGAAACCCAGTGCACCATCAGTGTCATATTAAAGTGTTTCAAATATATATAAGGAGTATTTCATTGTTTAAAGGTTAACTCGCTTTTTTGTCCTTGTAGGACAGTTCGGTGTCTGCATTTACTCATCCTAATACACACAGAGTACCTAGCATTAGCACTAGCATTAGCTTTAGCATTAGAGCATAGTACATAGCACATAGATGCAGTGAGCTGCTACTGAAGGTGCTCGGGTACTCCAGATCTTCATCAGCACCTTGGTGAAGGATGCTGACCGGAGAATTAACGATATGTACCTGTTTTGTTTTTTTTTTATGAGATGTGCTGTCTCATGAGCCACATGAGTATGTAATCGATGCATTGAATAAAATATCTGATTTTAACATAATCTAGTAGA
This sequence comes from Sphaeramia orbicularis, assembly GCF_902148855.1. Taxonomy (NCBI): domain Eukaryota; kingdom Metazoa; phylum Chordata; class Actinopteri; order Kurtiformes; family Apogonidae; genus Sphaeramia; species Sphaeramia orbicularis. The sequence continues at coordinate 49,086,966 of NC_043962.1, forward strand.
AATTCATAAACATATTATAAAGTGATGCTAAATATTAAAGCATGTTTTTGGGCTATAAACATTATTACACAACTTTGAAGAAACTCCTCACTGCTGGTTATAATACTATCTATATACTATAATACTATATAATACTATAATACTAATCTGCATTTTATGACGGCTCAACTTGCCATGTCACCTTCTTTCCACCTTTATAATGAAGTAGTTAAATATTTTGTATGATTTGATGTAGTATTTGGACACAAATGTTGTGTGCAAATACTTATCTTCATTGTTTCATTTCATTGGATCTGAAATGAAACAATGAAACATGAAACAAATAAAAAATGAAACAATAAAGATGTGATGGAAATGTGGACCATCAGTTTTAATTCATCGGGTTTAACAAAAAATATTGCATTAACCATTTAGGAATTACAATCATTTTAAACAAAAGTAATTGAACAACCACCAGCTTCATGTTCAGATTTGTCCTGTTACTTGGTTATTCCACAGCAAATGAAGCAGATCAAAGGTCTGGAGGGGATTCCCAAAGTCGAATTAGCATTTTGTTGCTGTTCACTGGAATTCTTAATATGAGGTCCAAAATGGTGTCAATGCAAGTGAACATGGCCTCATTCAACTGAAAAAACAAATCTATCTGAGAGATCGCGAAAACTTCAGGAGTGGCCAAATCAACAATTTGGTATATTCGTAAAAAGGAAGAATACACTGGTGAGCTCAGAAACACCAACGTGCACAGATACACTGAAGACGACAATAGTGGACAATCAGAGATTTTTTTTTCTAAAAAAAATGCTTTTACAACATCCATCCAAGTCCAGAACACACTTGAGGAGTAAGGTCATTATCAAAGTCTACAACCAAGAGAAATACCGTATCACACTCTTCAAAGATTTTTGAGCAGATTGATATAACATTAGCTTTCTCTGACACTCTGCCCATGTAAAAATGGAAGGTTTCAGAGATTCTGAGTCAAGGACAGGTGGGCTGTACACCTCTGATTAAAGGGTGGTAACATGAATTTTTAATAGAAATTTAATGACATAGGGAGATCCCTGATAGTTTGCTCTGTGTCAGCATTGGCCTTGAAAGACTGAGGAAGTGGTGTACTGAATAATTTTCAATCCACGAAATGCTGATTTTTACAAATACTAACACCAATGCTGATGTGTTTTATTACAGTAGAATTAAATCATGTAGTTTACAGCACAAAAACATGTGTTAGTCTATAGCACCTTGTGAAAAACATTCTAGTGCAACAGTAGTTATCCTTTCAGATGCCTTCACTTTGTGGAGTCCACCTTGCTAAATGAGTTACGCTGTTTTATCATGTAATCTACCATGCACGTAATGATGTATGGCAGGTGTCTGTGTGCTCCCAGGGGGTTCTCCAGATGGTCCGAGAGGTGCAGGGGCTAGAGGAGCCGTCAGTGCAGTCGAGAAGAGGAGGACATGTTGGCAGCGAGTTGAGAGGACTTCAGCAGAGAATACAAAACATCCTGAGTGAATGGCTGGACTACTATCGCATGGCTCTTGGTACAAGATCAGAGTTTGTTATCATGGCTTTTCTGGAGTTTTTGACAGGTGCAATGTGTGGTCTCTTATCCCAACTGTGATCAAACTGTAATTAGTAGGTGCAGTGTACCTTATGTTAAAATGTATATGGCAAATAATTGCAGCATAAGGCCAAGCTGGCCTGGTAAGGTGGTTTAGAGTTGTTCAGTGAAGCAAAAAGTTACAGTATCACCTCATTTCGCAATCTCAGCATTATCGAATAGTTCTGTGAGGATCTTGTTCACGGTCACTTGTGTCATTCAGCAGCGTTTCCCACAGAGTTGTACTGAATCTATGGTGTGAGGTCATCAATCATGAAGAGATCAATGACCATCATCAATACCTTTATTTCAGCCTTTATGAATTAATGCTGCAGTGCTAATAGGTTTCTGTGCCACTGGAGTACCTTTGAGTATAAAGTACATCAAGTTGTTTGAAAGCACTCAAGACTATTGCATCTACAGTACTCCTTGTCTGTCTTTTCAGGCTATAGAAAATCTACTCCTTGTACTATAACTTTTGCTAATCCCAGGTGTTTTCAGACAGGTAGAAAGTTTGGAAGAGTGGCTTCCCTTTTCTACAGTGGTATTAAATGACAACAGGTTCATCTATATTTACATTTGGGCATAAGCATACATTTTGACATTTCTACTCTCTTATTTCCAAATTTGATACAAAATCTTCATTGCAAACTTTAACATGGACAACAAATTAGATCGATGTTTTAAACTGTCTCAAAACCCCAAAACACAGATGTGTGACATGTTTTGAATGAAAGGAAAGTTTTGAAATTGAGCAGAAACCTTGATGAAACCTATATTAATTGCTAAATAAGTATGTGTTTCGGGAAGATAAGCAACTTCAAGGGTCTGTAAATTAAAATGAATATATCATTGATTTTAAGTGTGCACATCTACTTTTACATTTGTGTTTTCCTTTACATAAATGTGACACGTAAGACATGTCCACCTTATACAGATACAGAAAAGGCACATATCAGTGCATAAACAGTTACCAGTACCTGAAAGCAAATGTCAAGAGAAACCCCAGACCTTTGTTTAATCTGTCCTCCCAACATCCATGGTGGGCCACCATAGTCTGTACAGTTAATGGAAAGCTCTGTTCAGTGTCTGTGTGCATTTCTGAGTGACCTCTTCCTCTCCTTCAGGTATCAAATGTCCTGACATGGAGCAGATGCCAGGTGCCCCGTTGAGGTCCAGGCTGAGGAGAAAGGTACAGACAGCTGCACTGCCCTCTCTGAACCCACCTGAGCATGCAGATGCAAAGCTGGTCTGGCCAGAGGATGGCAGGAATGAGTTACAGCAGCTGCACAGACACCTGTCTACACCAGCACAAAGATCAGCCAGGTCCTCAGTCAGGCAGTCAAGGTGAACAATTCACATCATCACACATGATGGAGATATATTTCTATAGGGTTGTGTTGTTATCTGAGTAAACAAACACATTGTTTAAATGGCTTAAGGTTCATTCACATGTGCAGATGCTTGTGTAACAAATACTCTGGTTAATGTAAGAATACTGATTCTGCTACAAAATACAAAAATACCAAAGTATAAGGTCAAGAATACACAAAGAGGAAAAGTTTAAAAAAACAAAACAAATAAAGGTATTTCAACATTTCTAGTGCCTGTTTCTGTTGAAAGCTACCAAACCTGACATCATCTATACTACTGTTAGTTCTCTAGGTTTCAGACTCACATTAAATAGACGACAGCTTCTCTCTATGGTCAAATCCCCCTCTATTGTCTGCTTTGTCTTGTTATGTTATTTATGTAATCTGAAATCAGTCTTGATGTTATGAAGTTCTTGCTGTAATCTCCTTCAAGTACATTAAAAACAAGCAATGAGTGAATTTTGGAAAAGAAGTTAAAATATGAAATAAGTAACAAAAAATTTGGTAAAAACTTGTTGTCAGGAAAAATAAATATTTAAATAAATCTTTACTTTAAGTTCAGTAAGTATTTATACTTCAAGATTAATGGAAGTCAGGGATGTTTTTCCCATTAAATCATTTTGTAAAATATTATTGTAGTATTCAACATGCCATGCCTTTATAGAAACTCATCATGCATTCACCATTGGAAGTGTATAACAAACTGAAGACTCCATAAAGCAGGAACCAGGTTAAATGTCGACCATATGACAAAGTATCACTTTGTCACTTTCTTTGACTCTATAAGTTTGTAGTGGTTCTCAACCCATCTGGTCACTTTCTAGCGCTTTGGTCAAAGGCTCCATGGTGTTAATTTTCCACACCAGCAGAGTGACTCACTACTCCCTCTTGGCTTGTCGGCATAAATAAATTCAGTACATACCTCTGCAGTCCAGTACATTGGCATCTTTGGCATAACTTAAGAATTCTCTAGTATGAACTGTAATTAATACTTTAGGTCATTTTTGTAACAGTTGGAAATGGAAATAGTCCCTTCAAAACATCAGTAACTGAAACACTGGACTGTAGAAATACACACCTATACAACCTGTGCAGGTTCTCCTCTTGGTCCAAGTCATTAACTAAATATGAATATAATAACCTGATGCTATTTCATGCCACTGGAGCAGTAGAGTCACATCTACTGGAATATGAACAGTGATCACCAATTACAGCTGTCAATCACATATTTAACCCCTACCTGTCTAAAAACACTTATGAGTGGTTCAAACGTCTCCCAGGTTAGATTTTCTACAGTTCGACACCACAACCACCAGTACATACAGAATTCTTGTTCCATGTCAGACCACTTAAATTACAATGTGGTGAAAGGTAATTATGGAATATTTGCTTAGTAATGCCAAAAACCTATTGTGCACTGAAGCTGTAAATTAAAGGCTGCGGTTTTAATTACAAAACAAGCACTCAGTTGGTGATTGCTGGTTTCATGATAATGGTGCTTTGGTTATAAGGTGAGGAACCTGAGAAGCCACTGAATAACTTAATCATGAATGAATGAAAAAAAAAATCCAAATCCAGTAAAATACAATCATGGAGTCATTAAATCATTAAAAACTACTTGGGTCAGAAGAATCAAACAGAGAGAATATTAAGCGTTTCATTTTTTTAACAATGAAATTAAACAGTGTACTATGTGCTAATGCTAATGCTGGGTACTGTGTGTGTATAAGGTAAAGAGAAAAGAGACTATATATTTTCTACTGCAGATAAAGCACTGCATTACACAACTAACTCATGCTCACTGTTTTTGTTGACAGTCCACATCAAAAGAAAACAAACGAGGAGTGTCATCTCACACTGACTGGACCCCTTCGCATTTATAGCAACATCAAACTCAAGTAAAATCAGTGTAAATACATGCTGGCAATTGTCATGTTTGTGTTGTGGGTTCATCATGAACGACACCATACTTACTTGAAGGGGTAATTTAATGAACATGATTTGTGCAGATTAATTTACATTCCCAGATGTTTTTAAACTGTTGTGCTCACTTAGTCTATACAACTGCATATGCTCTTATGCCTGTAGTATCTCTTAAAGAGTTAATACACATTTTGCACATGTCATTACAACCATTTTCCAGTGATCTAACACCAAGGGTGTGAGGCTATATTGCTTGCAAAAGACTAATGTCATACTGTTGGGTTCAAACTGTATAAACAGTTAATTGATAAATTGTTAATTTCACTCTACTGATCAGACACTGTAAAGACAATGAAGAGTGAAAATCTGGACAGAATCTGCACCCTAGTGTAAGGGAAAAATAACACACCACACCAGAATGTGAATGTGTGAATGAATGAGTAATGGATCCACTGTACATGCTTTGAGTATGCATTCATAGAAAGCGCTATATAAATCTAATCTATTATTATTATTATTATTATTATTATTATTATTATTATTATTATTATTATTATCATTATTATTATTATCATTATCATTATTATTATTATTATTATTATTATTATTATTATTATAATAATAATAATAATAGAAACTGTTAGCTAGACAACAGCTAACGTTAGCCTGCATTCAACCACTGCCTAGCTAATATTGGTTAGCATGTTCACTCCAGCGCATATTTCAGAATAAAGTTCATACATTACATCCAGCACAAAAATGTAAGTTTTGTTTCAGTTTGTTACTTGAAGATCAAAACAATATGAATGTACAACTTTCCTAATGTATCAGACAACAGTATATGACAGCAATGTTTGCTAAAAGGTGGTAGCATGCTAGCATTATCTGTTTACTAATGAACTTATTGGGCTATCAGATATGTTCTTTTCATTCCCCAGGCTTGTGCAACAGAAAAATGGCCGCCAAATAAATATGATAACACAGCTAACCAGTGCATCTGACTTAAAAGTCATTGCATAGAAAATAATAATTAGGGCTGCATAATTAATGGAATCACAATCATAATCACAATATCAGTCTGTGCAACAAATAATGTAATTTAAAGGTCTAGATTTGGAAGGTTGTAGGGTGATCTATTAGCAGAAATAGAAAAAAAGTAACACACCCTCTGTTGTCTGGTAATATCAGTCAGAAGAGATATCAATATAACAAGGCAGTTCGCTCCAGAGCCAGATCCTGCCCCATTCATTCCAATGACAGAATGTGATTGAAAAATATCAACCAATTCTTCTACTTCAAAGTCTGCTGTGGGCCCATTTTTCTCAAGCCACATATTTTTTGAACAGTCTGACATTTGTCAAAACCAGATATCAGGAGAAATTTGACTTTGAGCTGTGTTTCAGCAGCAACCTCACACAAGATCTCACACACAAACTGAAGGAGGTAAATATGAGTAGGAAAAAAGAGCAAGTGTAATTATGATAAAATGAGGTTAGTTACTAATAGAATATGTGAAATTAGTACATTATGATTTTGTGTACTCCTCTTTCATCTTTCCACACAATGTGTGACCACACCCACTTTGGAGTCAGGAAGTGGATTGTTCCATATCATGTGTATCAGTGTATCCTACACTGCACAATCTTTGTATAATCAGAGAGTTGGTGATATTTTGTGTTTAGTGACATTTAGCAGAGCCCCTATGGAAAGAATTACAACAAGGACCGTGACGTCGCCTGGTACGGTGCAGCCGGGGCCCCACCCTGGAGCCAGGCCTGGGGTTGGGGCTTGAAAGCGAGCGCCTGGTGGCCGGGCCTTTGCCCATGGGGCCCGGCCGGGCACAGCCCGAAAGAACGACATGGGCCTGTCCTTCGGTGGACCCACCACCTGCCGAGGGAACCATAGGGGCCGGGTGCATTATGGATTGGGTGGCAGTCGATGGCAGGGGGCTCGATGATCTGATCCCCGGACGCAGGGTCTAGCTCTTGGGACATGGAATGTCACTTCACTGGGGGGGAAGGAGCCGGAGCTTGTGAGGGAGGTTAAGAGATACCGTCTAGATATAGTCGGGCTCACCTCCACACACAGCTTGGGCTCTGGAACCTAACCCCTTGAGAGGGGCTGGACTCTCCACTTCTCTGGCGTTGCCCGCGGTGATATGCGGCGGGCTGGCGTGGGCTTGCTTATAGCCCCTCAGCTCAGCTGCCGTGTGTTGGAGTTCACCCTGGTGAACAAGAGGGTTCAGGTCGGGGACAGGTGCCTCACTGTTGTCTCGGCCTACAGGCCGAACAGCAGTGCAGAGTACCCGGCCTTCTTGGAGTCCTTGGGAGGGGTGCTGGATGGTGCTCCAACGGGGGACTCCATTGTTCTCCTGGGTGACTTCAACGCTCAAGTGGGCAACGACAGTGAGACCTGGAGGGGGAAGAACGGCCTCCCCGATCTGAACCCGAGTGGTGTTTTTGTTATTGGACTTCTGTGCTAGTCACAGTTGTCTATAACGAACACCATGTTTGAACACAGGGATGTCCATAAGTGCACTTGGCACCAGGCCACCCTAGGTCAGAAGGTCGATGATGGACTTTGTTGTCATGTCATCAGACCTCCGACCGTGTGTTTGGACACTCGGGTGAAGAGAGGGGCAGAGCTGTCAACCAATCACCACCTGGTGGTGAGTTGGATCCGCTGGCAAAGGAGGAAGCCGGACAGACTTGGCAGGCCCAAACGTGTTGTGAGGGTCTGCTGGGAACGTCTGGCAGAGCCCAATGTCAGCGCGGTCTTTAACTCTCACCTCCGGGAGAGCTTCTCCCAGATCCTGGGGAGGTTGGGGACATTGAGTCCGAGTGGACCATGTTCTCTACCTCCATTGTTGAAGCGGCTGCTCGGAGCTGTGGCCGCAGGGTCTCCGGTGCCTGTCGTGGCAGCAATCCCTGAACCCGGTGGTGAACCCCAGAAGTAAGGGATGCTGTCAAGCTGAAGAAGGAGTCTTATCAAGCCTTGTTGGTTCGTGGGACTCTGGAGGCAGCTGATGGGTACCGGAAGGCCAAGCGTGCTGCAGCCCGAGCGGTTGTGGAGGCAAAAACTCGGGTCTGGGTGGAGTTTGGGGAGGCCATGGACGAGGACTATTGGTCGGCCTCAAGGAAATTCTGGCAAACCGTTCGGCGCCTCAGGAGGGGAAAGCAGTTCCCCACCAACACTGTTTACAGTGGAAGTGGGGAGTTGCTGATCTTGATTGGGGATGTTGTCGGACGGTGGAAGGATCTCCTCAATCCCACTGCCACGTCTTCCATGGAGGAAGCAGAGGCTGAGGTCTCAGAGGTGGACTCGTCCATCACCCAAGCTGAAGTCACTGAGGTGGTTGGCAAGCTCCTTGGTGGCAGGGCACCGGGGGTGGATGAGATTCGCCCTGAGTACCTTAAGTCTCTGGATGTGCAGGGACTGTCTTGGCTGACACGTCTCTGTAACATCGCGTGGCAGTCAGGGACAGTACCTCTGGATTGGCAGACCGGGGTGGTGGTCCCCCTTTTTAAGAAGGGGGACTGGAGGATGTGCTCCAACTACAGAGAGATCACACTCCTCAGCCTCCCGGGGAAAGTCTATTCCAGGGTACTGGAGAGGAGGATCCGACCAATAGTCGAACCTCGGATCCAGGAGGAACAATCCGGTTTTCGTCCTGGTCGCGGAACACTGGACCAGCTCTATACCCTCCATCGGGTACTCAAGGGTTCACGGGAGTTCGTCCAACCAGTCCACATGTGTTTTGTGGATTTGGAGAAGGCATTCGACCGTGATTTACCAATCAGTCTACGTTCCTACCCTCACCCCACCATGAGCTTTGGGTCATGACTGAAAGGACAAGATCCCGGATACAAGCGGTCGAAATGAGCTTCCTCCGTAAGGTGGCTGGGTGCGCCCTTAGAGATAGGGTGAGGAGCTCAGTCACCAGGGAGGAGCTCGGAGTAGAGCCACTGCTCCTCCGCATCGAGAGGGACCAGCTGAGGTGGCTCAGGCATCTGTTTCGGATGCCTCCTGGACGCCTCCCTGGGGAAGGTGTTCCGGGCATGTCCTGCCGGGAGGAGACCTCAGGGAAGACCCAGGACACGCTAGAGAGACTATGTCTCTCGGCTGGCCTGGGAATGCCTCGGGGTCCCCCCGGAAGAGCTGGAGGAGGTGTCAGGGGAGAGGGAAGTCTGGGCATCCCTGATTAGACTGTTACCCCAACGACCCGGCCCCGGATAAAGTGGAGGGTAATGGATGGATGGATGGATGGATGGACATTTAGCAGAAATAGCCACAGTGTAAAAATGCAAAATTAAAGTCACAAATTTTTTTTAGCTTGTGTATTTTTCATGCTACTTAAAATCTGTATGTTTAACTTGACATTTTCACCACAACTTTTAGCCCTAATAATAATTTTAGCAGATATATGTACAATTATAGCTTTACATCCAATGCCACCTTTCAAGGTCAGCAATATTGTTGCCCACTGTCTGGATCTGCCATCTCCCACCCCCTATGCTGCCCTCACACTGTGCCCTGTTCTGCTGAGAGCTGCCCTGCTGGGTGGGGGTGGTGGGGGCGTTGCAGCTTCTGTGCTTCATTGATGCTACTGGTGACAAACCTGGAGTATGACGCCTCTGTTATGGGCCAACCCCCACATAGCCACCAAATCCTTGTATTGTTTGTGACTCATATGCAGACGCTGATGGAAACCAAATTGAGGAGCGTTATAATACGAGGAACAGGCATAGAACAATACCCTGCATTCAGGTGTGAACACTGTTTTACAAGCAATGGGCACAAAAACAACACTCTTGTACTGTAATGCCTAGTAGAGCTAGGTGATTACAAGATAATGATTATGATGATAAAATTTTATAGAATTTTCTTTGGAAATCAGTTTTGATGATTATTACAACATTATTTTATAATTCAATACAATATATTTTTTTTGCATTATGAAGTATTATATGATGTAATATTTTGTTTACAGTGTTAAATATTATTAATTTTCTTCTAATTTTAGATATTTGAGGTGAGAAAAAGGAAAAATAGACAAGGTTTTCTTCAACTTGTGTTTTTCCACATCACTTTCATCATGTCACTACCTCCGCCAGGAGGTATTGTGATCACTTTGCTTTGTGTGTTTGCATGTTTGTTTGTTTGTTAGCAAGATAACTCAAAAAGGTATCGACAGATTTTCATGAAATTTTCAGGAAATGTTGATACTGGTACAAGGAACAAATGATTAAATTTTGGTGTTTTTTTTTTGGGGGGGGGGGGGCAACGACAGATCTGTCTTGGTGGAGGTCTGCGCTCTCTGAGTGCTTTTCTTGTTTAAGTTGCTTTCATCTTGTTACCGTGTTTTGCATTATTTTCATCTTGCTACATTGTTTTCATCCTTTTTCTCTTTCTCTTGTATCTTATGCATCATTTTACATTTTTAATTTTGTTTTAAATTTTTTATGCCATTTGCAAAAAATTCAGCTTTCACTTATGACCAAAAATTAGCCACTAAATATCAAAAAACGGTGGTTTGAAATTGATTGTTGTAATTACTGATATCTACTAATGTATAAATATTAAATATTAAAAATTTTAGGCCATATTGTGCAGCTCTACTGTATAGTAAAATTGGGAATCATTTATTTTCTGCATGATTGATCTTAAAATAACTTTCAGTTTTATCAGCATGTAGGCTACTCCAAAAATGCAGGAATTTTACTTGATACTAAAGCACCTTCTGCAAGGACAGCACAGCTTTCAAAACAAAGGGTCACTGCAAAATGCACCACAGTCAGCATGCTATTGTATGTACCTCTAGAAACACAGTAATCGTTTTTTTTTTTTTTCTATCTAGTGCTAGACAGATTCATTTTGCATGGTGAAGTATGAGATTTCAACAGGGAAGCCCAGCCATGAAGCTGAGAACATCCTGCTGCAGCAATGACACAGTGCTCTTCCTGGCGTGATCCTGGTCAGTAAACCCACTGCAGCTTTGGCCAAAGGCTGCGTTCACAGCTCAGTGCATGTTAGGGTGGATCCCACTGGATGGCAGCAGTGCATGTCTGCGGGAGTGGAGGTGACAGCAGAGAGGGGGAAGGGCTGTGAGGACAGCTGTAATGTGTATTCTCCTCCAAGAAATTAATTTATTATAAAAGTACTGGGGGCTGACAAGCAGCACTGAGGCTTCTTAATTACAAAAGGGAGGGATAATCTTTAGTGCTACTCAAAATCATGATATTGAGAGGGTTTTTTTTTGTTAGATGAAAATTGCTCCTTTGAGCTTTAAATCAAATAAAATGACTAAAATCATAGTGAAAAGAGGCTGTATTGTATTCATACAGAGAGAGTAGGAAGGAGGAGTTATGATGAACTGCATGATTTATGATTAGACTGTAAAAACTTTGTAAGTCATAAACAATTCTATATAAAGAAGTTCATGCATCAGTCCAGGGTTGGGATTTGGAAACACTGAGGCTTTGATTGATCTCTTTTGAATTGCTTAATTTTATTTGTCTTGCCCAATTATCAGTCATATAGAGCTGAAGAGAACATGGGGGACAACAGATGAGGTGGATCTTCAGCTCACTATGATAGACAAAAAGGATTCGGATTCAGATTAACTTTATCAATTCTGAGGGCAAATTCATATTACCTTCCGCTCAAGTTGACAGGAAAGTGAGAAAATAGAAAAGTAAGGCGGGTAGCTTGTCATTGTATAATTACTTTATTGAGAAAGTTGTTTGTATTTTATATTACTATATAATCACTTTACAAATAGTGTATACACTTTATTTCTGCAGGGCCTTCCAAAACCAGAGTTATAAGGTTATATACATAGTAAAATTCCATGCAACATAAGCACAACAGCAAATCATAGACAATTAAAACAAGATAAAACAGAAGAACCTGGAGAAACAGAAAAAATGAAACATTAAAATAAAATCAAACAAGGGTAGTAGTTACAAAGGTATGTTTGTTCCTCTGTTGTGAAATGCCAAACTGAAATAATTGCATGACTAATAACATGTGGGCTGTAAAAAGATAGAATCAACATGACTGTAAAAACAAGTTCTCTGAAATCTAAATATAAACTCTGGACTTTTTATAACAGTAAACATTATGACTATGGTGGTGTTTCAGTATGACATTAAAGAGGGAAGCTATTGTTTGTAGGCTATGTATCCAGTGATCACAGCTGATGTGTCGAGGACCTTTAAAAGCAGATCTCCAAGTTCAGATGGGACTATAGGTTAGGTCTGAACCTCCCTTCAGGTTATAAGTACAGGTACTGCACAATCCCCTCTGAGGGTCAATTTTGCCAGTGAGTGACTGTAAGATACAGGGCCATTGGTCCTATTTTTTCTGCTTATGGGATGCATGGAATGTTACCAAGCTAGTGATGAAGTTACAACAAAATGATGTTCCTGCTGATAAATTATGTTTTTATGAGTTTCACTTCCTCAACAATACATCGATCAAAATGAGTTAGTAAAAGCATCAGATGGCGGCTACTCGTATTTTTGCTTACTCATTTGAGAGATGAACTGTTAGTTTGGGGTAAGGTGAAGTATGTGGCAAGACTTATTTCAATATGTGTGAAACTGGGAAGTTCGTGTGTGATGATGAGCAATCAGCCTGAATGCGTATGATCAGAAATGTTGATGTGACAGGAGTGTTTAGTTCATAAAGTGGCAGATTTATTGCTTTCTTTTTCACATGTCACACTTTGTTAATGTTCCTTAGAAATTACGGTAAACAGTCATTTTATTTGGGAATTACTCGACCTGTGTTTGGCTCATGGGGACCTCTAGTGGATTGCCCACGAAAACAAAAGGGAAGCTCAGTATTAACGTCTGGCAGCCAGTCAGTGAGTGCGTCCTCAGGGAGCAGCGGTGCAGCAGGACCACAAGTGTTCCTCGAGCAAAAGCGAATAAATATGTTAATTTAGACGGATGGATTACTTATAATCGACGCTTAATATGTATCCGGAGTTAAAGGATGGCCTGTTTCCTTTTCCTTACCATGGATTATAAAAGTTAAAACAACGGAAGCGACGCGAGAGAGAAGTAATGATGAAGTCAGGTAAGTAGCAGGAAACTTTACGCACTGATTGTGCTCGCAAAAGATTCATGACTCAACAATTTACGACATGTACACGAGCAAAAGGTGGTTATTTTAGAATATTTTGTTTTTAGATCGTATCTAATAGAGATCATAGTCAATTTAACTGCGCCCACAATGATTTCGTAGACTGATTAGTTCACTTGTTTGTTGGATGGGACAAGTGGTTTATTGTAAAATTTTTGACTTAAACGTGTCAATCAGGCAAAACATTTGATCAGTTTAAGATTTCAGGACACTGTCTCAACCAGATTAACTAGTTTGCGTGACTGCACCACTTGTGGTGCGCTGTAAATGAGGGGGGGCATTTAGAGCCCACTCTTCATGTCTCATCTGCCCCCTCTCAGCCTGTTGACATGTCACTAGCTGGATTACAGCGTTGTTGATCTGGAGTGACAAACAAAAGCCATGTGATGTATGAGCCCCCTACAGACGTGGTGTAGTATTTTACAGCAGTTTCAGCCTAAGCTCTTTACTGGTTTTGGATCAGAGCAGATTTATAAGATTAAACTTCCATTTGGGCCACATCTGTCATGCTGAAAATGTATGATTACTTTAAAAAAAAAAATCTAATTCTTCTTGTGTAGAATAGTTCACATTATGCCAACTGTCTAGATGGGTTTGTGTTTTCTCTCTCCTCAGGAGTGCAGAAACCACCTGTGGCCCCTAAACCAAAGACAGTCCAGCCGATGAAACCAGGACTGTCTCCTGCAACCCCCAGAAGAAATGGCCTGTCCCTACCATCTCCTGGCACAGCAAGGAGGACCAAACCAGCTTTGGCCCCCAAACCCTGCCTATCCAAATGCACCACTGGTGTGGAATCTATACCACTCACTTCTAAAAGCCTCCACCAAACATCTAGTGCAGAGACCCCATTGACTGTGGGCCTCCTTAACTCTCAAAATGGGATACAAGAAGAAAACAAAAAGTCAAACTGGGACTATATTATTCCTATTTGTCTGTGCAGCCAGGAAAACTGTATGTGCTTGAAGACCTCTGCAGACAGAATGGACTTGAAAACGCCACTCAAGGGTAAAACTGAAGAAAACAGAAAAGCTGCTACTGCAATTCATAGTGTTGTGGAAAATATTGAAGAGAAAACATACCAAGCTTTAACCAACATCTGTCTCACTAACCACAAATCACTACAAGAGACATTAACTTTAGACAACAATTTTAACACAGATAAAGATGCCTCTAGTCCCTCTTTTCCTGCAGAATGGCCTGATGAGACTAAAGGTGCTGTAATGGCTCTGAGCGCACCTGAGCAAGGACTAGAGGAAGATTGTCTTGGCTCAGACCAATTGTCTAATGTGCCCCAATCCAAAGCTAAACCAGTCCCAGTAGCCCCTAGGAAGCCCTGCCCTGTCCCTGTACCACGGAAACCCAGGAAGGCTGGACTGGCCCATCAGGAAAAGGAGGGAGAGGCCACAAACCAGGATGGGAGGGAAATGATCATTGATGAGGTGAAGCTGTCATCAGAAGGGAAGAGCTGCCCATCCTCATATGTCAGTGTATCTGACAGAGAAGACACCCTATCTCATTTTATTTGTGTAAAACAAACCAGTGCCCCACCAGCCCCTCCGCCCAGGAAAAAGCCCTTTCTGTCTGCACCTGAGAAAGCACTCGCCTCTTCCCCACAGGATGTGGAAGAGCAAGACCTGGGCTGGGACAGTAACATCTATGAGATGGAGATATCAGTCGATAAGGAGGACGAAGAGTCGGGGAAGCAGCAGGAAAGACAGGATGATCAGGCAGTGGTCTATAGCGACCTTACACATAGGACTTCTTCCATCAGCCGACCTCCTGCTGTCACTGTAACTGAGGAGAAAGTGGTGGTCAAGGCAGTGCCAAAGAAGCCAGAGAGACGCTCCATGGCATGGATGCAGAGGAAAGAAGGCTCTGAAGAGAAGGAAGAGCAGATATTTGAATGTAGTGAAAAAAGGCAGTCTGAACCTGAACAGGACTCGATTTTGAAGGAGAGGCTCATGAGAGAGCTGCCTTTAAATCCACATGAGAAAACAAGCATAGCTCTTTTAGCACCCACCAAACCGTCCCGATCCAGCCTCAGCAAAGCTAAGTCCTTCTCCGGTGCTGACATCATTCGGTCTGAAGGCCAGAGGAGGAACTCCTTCAGGAAATTACTAGACTTGAAACTCACTGTGAAGATGCTTCCTAAACTCATCGTGAAAGGGACCCAGACATCAAATGTTAGAGAACAAAGTGTGGACAAAGGACCTCAGAACAACCATGAGGACTTCAGGACTAAACGTAAATACTCCTGCCCGCTAATTGGAGTTGAGCAAAATGTGGATGGAGATGTGTTTCCTCCTGAGGTGGAGCAGGGTGTTGACTATGAGAACATCCCACTGTACGAGGAAATAGCAGACTATGTGAACCTGGATGTGGGGAAGGAGGTGACATCACCCTGGGCCTTGCAGCTTCCAGACTGGCAGAGCTCAGCTTATAATGACGAGGGCATTTATGAAGAGCAGGAGCCATACATGCCTCTGCAGAGAAACACTGCACACCAGCAGGAACAATACGAATATCCCAGGTAGATAGGCTTTCCTTTCTTTCTCTTTGTTACAAGTGATTCTCTTATCTTGAAACTGTGCAGAGACCTTCTAACGCTGTTTATCTGTTGAAAATCTAGTTAATGACAGAGCGAATCTGTTGCGTCTATAGATGAGGAACACTAGTGGAATGTGTCACGGTGTGTTTTTTTGTTTCAGGTTCTTGTCAGAGCAGTTTGACTAGTCTGGTGATGTGTGTGTTTCCACAGAGTTTCAGGTGTTGATGGGTCCTGGTTGACCCACTAATTAAGAACACAGCTACCTTCATAATACATGCTTCCAAGACAAGGTCATTACCCGATGCAACATAGTCATAACATCATTCAATCTTCAACAGGGAGACCGTAGTGTGTCCACACAAAGCAAATGTAGGACAGAGGAGGTGATTGTCAAGCACAATGTGGGCCATGTCACAAATGCTGAGACATAGACTTTCATTAGATATAATGTGTAACCTAAAACTAAACACGCAGTATCAAAGACACAAGTAGTTTTTGTCTCCTCACATCTAAGTCACACTATTTTCATAAAACTCTATCAATATTAAGTAAATTAAGTAACCAGCAAAATGAATAAAACATACAAACATAATTATCAACAAAATTGAGAAGCAACAAAATTAACAGAAGTCAGCTAAATAAGCAACATCAACAAAATGAGCAAAATTATTAACACAATAAATAAATGAACACGAATGAAAAAACAAGCAAGAAAATCAACAAAACAACAAAATGTGCACAGTAAGGAACAAAATTAACAAATTATTATCAAAATGAACAAAGCAATCTGCAAAATCAACAAAAACTTGACAAAATGAATGAGTTATACAGCAAAATTTAACGAAAGAAAATTTCCAAAATGAAACATAATGAAATACAAATCGCCCACACAATTGCCAAAAAGAAGAGAATAATCAGCAAGCCTAAAGACTAAATGATGTGGCAAATATTTCATGTCTGCCTAATCTGGTCATTGCTTAGCTGGTGATAAAATTTATAACGTTAAAAAATAAAATACAATTTTCAGAAAGTAATACAACCCTGTTATAATATGTCACATCTGAAAGTGTCATTCCTTTCCATAACCCAAAGAATGTCACTGGAATAATTAATTTACAACTATGACTAAAAAAAAGAAATCCTTGCTGGAGAAGCTGAAAGCCACAATTTTCTTAGAAGACTAATAAAGCAAAGAATTAAGAGATAAGTAAATTGTTCATCTGTTAATCTATTATTTGCTTAATTGTTGCAGCTCTAAAATTTCACTAAACTCTCACAATTAATGTATTTTTTTTTCATAATGTATGGGAGAACTGACCTTCTCATCTTGTTTGGTGCTTAATCATGATAATTACACCACATTTTATTGGGTTATGTTTGTAAATTATGCTTTTATGCAGAGATTTTAATATATAAGAGTTAATGTGTTGTGAATGACCAAGTCAGTGTGTGCTGGGAAAATAGGATTATGGTTTGTGTAACTGTACACAGCTTAGTGTGTCACTTCGAGCTCTTTATTTCAAACTGTGTAATGATCACATGTTAAAAACATGCCGAGCAGCTCCAACTCACACCAGTCACCATGAACACACCGTCCAGTTTAGTTTATTCTCCCTGCTGCTCAGCCTTGGCCTGTTTCTTTGTCTGCAGTTTTTCTTTTACAGGGAGTTGTTTTGCATGTCATTCCCGAGAGAGTTGCAGTATTCCAGATATGCAGAGATTCCCTTTGATAACAGTAGGTATGAAGTCATTTCTGAGCATCTAGTATCCAGCTGAGGTTAAATGAACAGAAGTGGAGGTTAGTGGTGTGGGTCTGGGTTGGAGCTGTGCTGATTCTGTCAGACCAGAAGTGAAAAGTTGGACCAGGACTGATTTCATGTGACAGTGTTAATGATTATCATATAATGTTTTTCCGGTTGTGTCCAGGGCTTCCTATCCTCACCCTCATGTCCCCTCATTCCCAGTCACTGAGTGTCAGAATTGTCCAAGAAGTGATTTGGTACCAGAGTTAAATTAGTGAGTAACATGAGACTGGGATCATTCTGTTACTGTTGTAAGGTAAATTTAAAAGGTTCTATGTAGTATTGATAGTCCAAACTCTCACAAACGGGGGGAGGTCTAATACCAGAACACACTTAGCACTACCAAAACCAACAACAAATCAACACTATGTATCTACAGACTGTATCACTCACTGATTAAAGTATGAAGCTCATTGTGTACACACATCTCTATTATGGTATCATAACAAGGTCAGACCTGTGACAGTTTAGTTTGAACTGTGAATCAACATACAGCCAACTCAGCAAAGTTAATAACAATAGATGATAATTTTATACCTTCTTAAACTTCATAATCAAACTCACCCATGTGGAGGAAACACTGCCATTTCAACATCAAACTCTATTCTTTTCATTTAGAGCCGTGTCCGTTGGAGAAAAAAAAAAAACCAGTGCTTCTAGCTTTTATCACTTTGTCACTTTCTTTTACTCTAAAGATTGTTTCTTAGTGGTTCTCATCCAATCTGATCACTTTCTGATGCTTTGGTTAAGGCCCTGTGGCATTAGTTTTCCTCATCATGGAAGACTGGGAGAGTGACTCTCTACTCCCTCTAGTAGTCACATAAATCCCTTGACCGAGGGTGGAAATGAATTCAGTTTGTATCTCTACCATCCAATGCAATGGGATCTTTGGCAAAACTTCAGAGCTCTTTTTTCTAAACACACTGGTCATGATTTTAGGTAATTTTAAAATATTTAATAGTACAAATGATACATAATAGAACACTTTAAACCTTGCTTTCTCATTTTGGAAAACAAAATGTGGGTGGCACTGTGGTGCAGTGGGTAGTGATAGGAAATTTTTCTGTGATCAGCAGTAGAAAAACACTGAAGACTGACAACGCTTAAAAGACTTTCTGAATGAGTCCCTGAGAACAAAGATTTCTCAGTACAGTAGGTTGAAGAATCTGGTTCTGAATGCACTTTACACTGTGTAGTTATATACAGTAGCTCCTAGTTATGTTAGTTATGTACCCAACCTTTCGGACAACATAGCAAGTGATACACATATGCAAATAACTGAAGGAGACATTGGCAGATAGTTTAGACAATGTATGTCTATGAACCCTAGATATTTTGTCTGTAGATCCGGATGGAGGACAGAGCACAAGGTAAAGTTTCAGAAAGATCCAGAACATCATGACCTGCAACCAGACCTCAGAACTAAGAGATGGATAATCCACATGTCATGTTAGAATTTCTTTAACATTGGAGGTCATCAAGAAGGTCCAGGCTTTGGCCAGCTGTGTCCGTGTCCTCCCTGTATCCATGTGTGTTCTGTCCTGGGACTCTGGCCACTTATCACACTCCAAAATCATGCATCTTAATGGGGTGATTGCTGTCTCTAAATTACCATAGATGTGATTGAGACAGACTTTTCAGTCCCAGAGGGCCCTGGATTGTCTCTGAGTTAAATTTTAAAGTAAGGAGTTGATTGTGGAAGTTGAGCCCTTTATGGCACCTTCTGCAGACTTTACCTAATGGAATTATTCACAAGTAGAGCCCGATGGATTAATCGGCCCACCAATTAAAGCGTGTTCAGTTTCAGTTTCACTTTGACAATCACAGGCTGCTACCCCCCCACCGCACAGACACACACACATACACACAAACACAATCACGGACCACTACCACCACCACCCCTGTCCCCATCCCCGTCTTACAAACTATTCACCCCTCACCCCCGTCTGTGTGCTTCCTGTGTACCTCACCAAATTTTTTTTTATGTCACTACTTCTAAAATTTAGACTCAGATCTTTCTCAAAAGTCTGCTCTCCCCAGCATAATAACTACCACATCTACAACCCGTGGTTCCCCACAGGTCACACACTGGTCTAATATAGGACTATTATACAGCATTTTAAAGTTGTATAAAAATTAAAATAAAAAAAAAAAAACAAAAAACAAAGATACAACTGTTAATTCACATGTCCACCATTATCTAATATAAGACTATTATGTCCTGTGTATATCAATGTTTTTATTTCATATTTTGGCGGATATATTGGTTATTGGCTAATATATCGGATATTGGCTGATATATCAGATATCACTTTTTTTTTTAGCCCCCAATAACGGTATCTGCATCAGCACCAAAAATCTCATATCAGTCGGTCTCTGCTCACAATTACCCACACCTACTATGTTGACACTACAGAATCTTTAAGAGCAGAGAAAATTTAAAGGAAAAACCCATTTAACAAGAATTAAACTTGATTCATAGAAACAGATCAAATCAGAGGAATTAATGGATCTAATCACACACCAATTTATCAGACATTTCCCTTTTTTTATTTCTATCTTGCACTAAATGAATAAATAGATTTTTCTTTTAATTTGATACTTAAAAAGTCCCAAACAAAAAGCATATTTATACTTATCATCATTTATCATTCATGAATGGTATGGATTGAATTAGTTACCTATGTTAGCTCCACTATATTTGGATAATAATGTTCTTCCCTATTTTGCACTGCTCATGTGTTTGCATTGTCATGTCTTGTTCCTGTTTGTTTTAGAGCCGGAATAATTTAGAGCCTTACAGCCATGATGTATTTTTTCACTGCTAGTTTTAGTATTTGTTTACTATAATAAACCTGTTTGCACCATATGAACAGAGGCTTTGTCCATGAAGAGGTTGTACCGCTTGATGGACCCTCAGATGATGACATTATGGACCACAGCTCTGACGACGAAGAAGAGGAGGAGGACAGCAGCTCTATCTCAAGTAAAGGAGACATAGAGCCAACAGAGGAGAGTGTGGTGAGGAGCATAGTCTTGTAGATTTATAACTTTATCCCGAGATATGTCTAAAAATATCTTCGGAAGTCAAGTCACATGGTTTGTTTTTGCAAAGTCTGGGAGATAACAGTTTGTGTGTAGCCCATGGAGGAATTACTTCTTTTTTTTGACACTGTGTTTGCTCATTTCCACTGACCTCAAGAGCAGCCAAAGCTAATTCACAAGTACTATATACATTATTGCACAGCCTGTACTATATCTGCTCTGAGTGGTTTTTCAGGATGCTTGTTGTTGTAAGTGTAAACTCACCTGTGATTCATTGCAGTGCATCATAATGTTGGCTAAACCTGTGGTCTTGCACCTATGTTTTATGCAGAATGAAAAGAAGAAGACCAAGATTCTCCACATTGCCACTGAAATTATGAGCTCTGAGAGTGTGTAAGTGGCCTCATTTATTTAAAGTTGCAGTTATGGAAAAAATATTCCCTGATCATTATTTGACGATGCAAATAGCTCTGGTTTTATTTGGTCAGGTGTTCATAGACCGTCTTCTGAGAAAAGGTGGTGTTTGGTCTCTTGGTACACTTAAGTTAAATGTAAAAGCCAGTGGCAGCTGCTCGTCTTTCAGACAGGGGAAGCTCATTGTCGGCTTTGATTAAAAAAAAATTGTCAAGTTATTTGAACATACATTTGGCCCTCTGTCCCTTTTTAAGAAAATGGTCAGTGACCTTATCGTACCACGTAGGTGTCTTTTCCAGGGACTGGACCAGTGTCCTCTCAATGTCCAGCAGAGCTAGGCTGCTCAGATTGCCTTGGCCCATTGTGTTGCGGGTGTAAGACTTCAGCCTTTATAAACAAGAGAAGCTCCTTTCACTCCGACCTCGCCGACAGTTTGATTGATTTATCTTTGATCTACAAAACGATATTAAACTCGAACAAGAAATGATTAAATTATGTAACTGAAACAAGAAAACGCTGAAATTATGTTAAATTGAAACAAGGAAGTACAATGAGTGTGTTTTATTTACAGTGCAAGAAATGAATGAAGTAATTTCGTAGTGGTTTCTCTCTTGATTTCACAGCAGAATGTGCAGCGGTATTAAACTGAACTGTGTCAGTGAAGGAGGAGATCTGAAAATAGCTCTCAATCAAACGGGATTCAGCCTTTCGACTGATCCTCCAATCAGCACGTGGGATTCTGGCGTCCAGCCCGGCCAAGCTCTGCCCACAGCTCCATTCACCCCCAGAGACACCCGGCGTCCGGGGGCGGGACAACATCGTGGCATTTATCCAATTACCGTCCAGTTTTGAGGCAATGAAAAAAACTGTTCCACTCAGTCCCATTGAAGCCCATAGACGCCCGGCGTCTACGGACAAATGCACTGAGCAGAGATCGAATGAGAAAACAGCGCAACGGGAATGGATGAGAAGTGAACAACATCGCGTCCGTTGATTTGTGATAAAGCTGATTCTGAACGAACTCATCTTGGAGATGAACGTGTTCTAACATATTTGTAGTCAATAAGATGCCAACACAAACCGAACATATTTAACCATTTAATTTCGTAATTTTAGGGAGGCCGGGCTTCCCTTGCAGTCTATGAGAAATCGCCACTGGTAAAAGCGCAGAAAAATTCCTTAGATATTATGGGCATTGTTATCCAGGAAATGTCCCCATTGTTCAGAATTTTTCACAGACAGTGAGAGCTGCATTTTATCTGGAAGTCACTGGTTTTCAACTGCCAATGAAAAGCTGATCAACTGAATTTTACCTGAAATATATAAATATACTGATAAGATAAATGGCTCAAAAGTTATTAAACATTTTAGATTAGTAGATGGATTTAATCGCGACACCTTTATAGATCGGTGCAGCAGAACCTGTGCTTAGTTTGAATGAGTTAGATGTTCACAACCTATAGTTTTAATAAAACTAAACAATGAACTGGGAACTTGAACTTCAACAGGAAGAGAAATGTAGTTGAATTAGGCTGGAAGAAGAGTATCTGTGGGTTAAAATGTTATAATAAATATAGGCAGATTGTTTTTAATTCACCAAGTAAACTTAAAAATGACTGTATGCAGGCTAGTAGATTTATAGACATAATTTATAGCTTTATGCTTATTCTACATAGATTTACTATTTTGATACAATTTTGCCTATTCAGGATACGTAAACTGACTGTTAGTGCAGTTTTATCCTTTATTCAGGTCTGTTTCTGCTCCAACCATTATTACTGTGTTGTCCGTATTTATATCCTGCAACATGGTAAGAACACTTTGGAGGAAGTGTGTTGTATGTCTCCCATCTTCAGAACACTGTAGTTTCCATCTTCAGAATACCTACATAACATGTGTGTGGTGTAATTGCATCTGGATTCTCTTAGTACCACAATATATTTTCCTGGGTGTATTGAATAATAATAATAATAATTAAAAAAAAGCCTCCCATCTACTTTTCGTAAACACTTTCCTTGACCTTGGAGGAAAGCATCATTGGGTTAAGGAAAGAAGAATATGAAAGAACTTGGGAACAGACAGTAGCATTGAGAGAATCTGACTGCTCTTTCACTGGACAGATGTTATGTGATAAAACTAGAATATCCTGAAGCCGGACTATAAAAACTGCATCTTTGATGCTTTCCAGGTGCATTGTTACCATTTTTTTAATGCAGGATATAAACGTGGAGAATGTGGGGGAAAATGTGGCTTCATTATCAAGGCTGGAACATGAATAAAACTACACTAATAGTCACTCATATGGATCCCGTATCAGCACGACTTTAACAAAAGAGTAAATCTATGCAAAACAAGCATGAAGATATAAACGATGTCTATAAATCTACTAGTCTATATGTGGTCATTTTTAAGAGTATTTGGTGAATGGACATTTTAACCTACAAATGTCTCCTACAGCTGCATTCAACGACATTTCTCCTCCTGTTGAAGATCCAGTTCACATGTTAATTTAGTTTTATTAAGACATCTGTGAATGAGGGAGATGAACATCAATGGATGATATAACTACAGACTGAAGATCTAACTCATCCAAACTAAACAGTTTCTGCTAATTTCACATTTTATATCAAGTGTTTAAAGTAGAAAACATATCATCATATTAGACAGTTGTGGCATTAGATGAAACAGCTCATCCTATATGTTATTATAATGGTTTGTTTTTATGAGCAATCAGGTTGGCCAATGTTGCTCCTGCAGTGAATTGTAGGTCATTATTCTGTCACATGCTGGGGCACAACTACCAATTTTGGGCACCCTGAAACATAATCATGTTGGGCTCTAGCTTCAAGAAGGTCACTGGAAACTATTGGAGCTGTTGGGTGGGGGGGCTGTCCGTGATTGTCAGAGCAGTGCAAAGTGAAAGTGAAACTGGAGACTCTTTATTATTCCTCTAACTCTGTGGGCCCACTCCACTGTAGTATAGGCCCCCAGGGATGCTGGGTCCCATGAATTTGTCATGTTTACCCCCCTTTAACGGTACCCCAGGTCCCATCCTTTGGTAAAGGAATCCTCTGCTAAATAATTCACTAAAGGAAGCACTGAAGCTCCTGTATTTTGCATTTAGAGAATGCAGACAGCTCTTATCTTTGCTGATACAGAGAATATTGAATCATTTCACTCAGTGGGAACCTTCCTGAAAACAAACAGATACACACCCCATAAGTTCTTATGACTTCTCCTTTCTTTTATCCCTTTGATGTTTTTCACAGAGGTCAAGGAAAAAGTAGATAGGTAGTAATGTTTTGGACTTTTCTGACACACCCTGAGACTGAGATTCACACAGCGGTGATTGTTATAACATTGCTTTGTTGACCACAACACTGCACAGTTCCAGCGTTTTATTGTTAAAAATATATCAATCTGTTACTGCCTTGTAAGCACCAATATTTTGAACAGTGACTTGATTTTTAATTAACATCAATGAATTAAAATTGCATTATTGTGAAGTTTAGTTGTTTAGTTTAGTTAACTTTTCCACCCTATCCGTAACTTTACTCATTTATTTTTTCATTTTATGTTCTCTGTTTTTTAGGTTTGTTGATGTCCTGAAGCTGCTTCATGTTGTAAGTACATCATTCCATACTACTTTCACACAAAAACTAGCTAAATGCATTGTATCTTTTCTGCAAATGTTTTATCTAGAGTTAAACTGTCGTCAGAGCCACATTCTCCATATGTGTTTAATTATGTCGCCCACTGCGGCACACCCAAAGCCGGATTAGACTCTCGTAGATCCAGCTCCCCTCGGTCTCGCCCACATGTCTCGCATTCCTCTCTGTTTTCCTCTTACTTTCATTATTAGCATGACCTGACAGAAACATTGCACTCGACTTTAACGGAGTCACATCGTCTCTTTGCGGTGTTTGAGAAATTTAATCCAAAGCTGCTGAAATTAGACAATAGTGTAGTGTCTCCACTGAGGGAAAGCATCAATGGGGAACATTAATATTCTCTTAACTCAAACTGTTCTTAAACTAAAATCTGCTTTTGCTCCCACATGAAAGTTTCAGGAAAATATTTTAACATGTAAATTTGGGATATGATGGATTTCATTTTAAAAAAATAAATAATAGAATAGAAAATAAACAAAAAGAAGAATATAGATAAAGGAGGGAAGCATGACCAAGCAATAAAATGATGATTTTTATGATGGGATTTATTTGATCTATTTACACTGTGAGATAAAACACACAATGCTTTCCTTAATGTTTCACTTTTTTTTCAATTTTCTATATATTTTTTTTAGAATACCGATAATAAGTTTTAATGTTGTCAAAAAAGAACTCAGATTTTGTTCGTTTTCTGGAGACAATTAAGTCAAAATAGGAGATGAACAAAATAAGCACCAAATGACAAGATGTATCTTAATCACAAGATATTGTTTTATCAAGCTCTGTCAGTTTCAGGTCTGTCAGCAAATCGCAGAACTGTTTTACCAAACTCTCTTCTGACTCTGACCCACCATTTGTAGGATGTTCTGAGAGCAGAGACCATGTTGCTTTTTGGTTTTACACATGTATGTGTAAAGTTCAAATGGAGGCAGCCAAGGAGAGATGGTCCTGCTATTTAGCAACCAGAAAAATCGCACCATTGTTTTTATCACCAGTTTAAGTCATTCTATACTAGAAAGTAGATAAAAGTCCAGGTCATGCAGAGAGAGGCTTCAACCTAAATATGATGGTGATTACTGTTGGTTCTCTAGCAGGAAACTGTCAGAACCACTGAGATCAAGACCGAGACATGTAGAACATTTCTGATCTAAGCTGATGAGCTCTGATACTGAGGTTTATTCTTCACTGGGCTTGAGCCTATTCATAAGTAAATTTGAAAATGTAGCTCATATTTAATTACTTTAAACTTTAGATTGTATATACACAACAAAAGGTGTTGCCACAAGATCATAAAATGAGGTTTTGGGGTTTTTTTGGAAATATTTACATGACATGAAATCCTGATGTGCTGGATATATCCTGATTTTGGATTTGGAATCAGTTTGATTTAATCAAAATCAGACCCCCCCCAGTTGCAGATGAAATGTATTCAAAGCCTTAACCACCTATAATAACTGAATAACTAAGGGTATGTTCTTGTTTCATGTTCTGGTTATTCTTTTGTTTTTTGGAACATTCTATTCTATTCTATTCTATTCTAGTCTAGTCTAGTCTAGTCTACTCTAGTCAAGTCTAGTCAAGTCTAGTCTAGTCTATTTTATTGTAATCTAGTCTAGTCTTGTCTAGTCTATAAATATATATAATGAGTATAATGCACATCTTCAGTTTGATCTGGACCAATTCTGCCTCTTTTGCTCAGACCAAGAGCTAAAGACTCTTCTAAAATGTTTCAGATCAAACAGGAAATGTCTGAAAGTCTGAACCAAACATAGGTGTGAAAGTCGAAATGAATTTAATATATACAGTAACGAAATGAATAAATCAAGTAAATAAATCTGCATCACGTAACATCAATACAGTTGTCCCAGCTCTTAGAGGTTTTAGGTGTGATTTTTATTTTTTAAGCCCTTGAAGTGTAATATTAGCCACTGGTAACAATCTGAGCCAAGTCCTACTGATTCTGATAGTTTACAAAATGTCTTATCTATCCAACTTCCTGTGAGCTGATGGGTCAAGAGACATCACATCCAAAAAGAAAGAAGTCCTCATACGTCATAAGCAATGAGTCGTGAGGCATTAATAGACACCAACACTTCCTGTCTGTGGCGTCTTCAAACAGTAAAAGAATCTAATTCTGGAAGCATCCACATGGAGGTGACAGAATTGATGTAGTGACTCAGTATTTGATTATCTTACATCTTCACAAATGCCACTGTCAAATGATAAAACTGCATGCCAGGGTGTTTTTTTTTGAGTTGGCAAATTTTTAAGCTGTGTTGTGGCCTCTGATTGTCTCATGTCCGGTGGAAAAAGCTTTGCAGTGACAGAAAAATAACAACCGTGGATTTATCTTATGTTGTGTATCTGTTGTGACTTTTCAGAGGTTTTCATGAACATTTTAAGTAGTAAGATGTAGTAAAAACGCAATAAATGACCAAAATGAAGTAGGCTACCTGCTGCTTATTCAGCCATGTCAACATTACTATCTTGTGAAACATCAATGTTTGTTTTTCTTTCCTGCCAAATCTTTTTTTTTTCCCCCATGACTCACCATGTTGTTTCTGTAGTGGTTGATGAAGCATAGGAGGAGATCACACATGTTAATCACAATATCTCTATACTTAGCTTTTAGTTTGCAGTTTCAATTGTCCATTATCTGCCCCAAATCCTTTAGCATTATCCAAAGGAGATGTAGAAACACCACCCTCAGGCCCCACTTCCCTCTGTTTGTTAGTCCTGATTCACAATATTCAGGAAATGTGCTTATATGAGTCAGGGTTTTTGTAGTTTGTAGTTTTTTTGTTGTTGTTTTGAGTCATTGTTATGACTCTGTTTTAGGTATGATGTGTGTGTTCACTGTTTCCTGTTTTAGACAATCTGACTCTTTATCTGTCTGAACATCAGGACTTCCGAGATGCGGTGTCCAAAGCATCTCGTAAGAGCGGGAAACCTGTGATTGAGAATCAGCTGTTGAACCAGATCCTTTACTACCTCCCGCAGCTCTATGAACTCAACAAAGACCTGCTCAAAGAACTGAAGCAGAGAGTGGCCAAATGGTAAACTATAAAGACTTTTTTTTCTACTTTTTGTGTGGATTGATGGAGTTCAACAAAATAACCTACACCCACATACACTTGTACACTTTTAGACTTGAGTTTTTCATTGTGTAGCTAAACATCTGTTTCTAGAATGCAGAGGTAGCCCAAGTCCACACATTAAAGTAGACATACAAATGTAGTCAAAGACTGAAATGGAGAGCATTTCTACGGCTGTTTTTGTGCAAAGATACTGATCATCACATCCTCCATTCATTAATTCTGGTCTCAGGCTCTTTGTTTATCTTTTAAGACAACACCATTTCTTCCTTTATTATCTATTTTGTCACATGTGAGATGCACAAAATGCTTATCTTTTCTAGATTTTTGAAAGGTGTGCTATGATGCAAAACTAAAAAAAAAAAAGATCCTTGGATGCATGAGAAATAAATTAACAAACCTATTTTAAAAGCGCCAGGAGTAGAAACTACAGATTTTGTGCTAAAATAAAGGGAATGTACGTATAATGATGTCCAAAAGTTAATCAAAACTTCCTAACTTTTTCAATTTTGATAATATATGTATAGTAGCATTTAGTCAACAAATCTATGAATGGTCAGCATCAGTATTTATCCATCATTATATAGACAAAACAATGGACATATTCTTAATATTGATGTAATTGTTAGCCATGATGCAAAACAAAAAATCCATGATCCCCCTCAAATGTATTCAAATGTAGAGAATAGAAGAACAGATATTTAGGATGTAGGAGGTAAATGTAGAAAAAAAAATCCATAAATACCCACACTGCAGTAAAGTACAGATAGAACTTTTATGTGCTTATGTACAGTGAGCATTTATGATTCCAGCCTCTCCTAAAAAAAAAAAAAAAAAAAAAAAAAGATATTATTACACTTCCTTTTTTGCCATAACAAATGGGAAGTGGCATCACCAAAAGAAAAACTGATTCACACAGCAGATGTATTAACAACAATCATTTGATTTTGACTTTGACTCACACAGGCCCAATTGAAATTCATCAAATGACCTAAAGCCTACACCTACAACACCAGCAAGATTACAGACTGTTAAAGAAGTCATACTTCCTTAATAGTCTGTATACTGTGTACTGTACCAGTAGCCCAATAGTCAGTTGTCAGTTATCAGTACTCATGAATTTCTCCATTGAATTGTCTCCAAAATGCTGAAAAAGTGTTGCTGATCACTCATTGATTTATTGACTACATGCTACTGAATAGATGCAACATACAATATCAGAATTAAGACCAATTAATATTTGATAGTATAACCTATGGATCATTGCTGATTTGGAAATGAACCCTTATAAATTCAAAATGATTTATCACCATTTATTGTAATGTTACCCTTTGCATTTTTGTATTTTTTTTTTTTGTGAAAATCAGGTATTTTCCTATGTTTTATTTATTGATCACGTAGACTTTCATAAAAGCTCAGAGTAAATCCAAAGGTTATTATATCAAAACCGAAGAAAAGGTGACTTTTTCAGTAAACTATATCACTGACTGATCATTAAAACAAGCATCTACAATCAGTCATTTATCAAACTCCATGGGTTTTACTGGTTAATCAATGTTGCATAAGATGACTGTGTTTCCATGTTCCCTACAGAGTTTTTGAATGTCCAAATGGGTCATATCTGATCAATCGATCAAATATTATTTATATAGTGCCAAATCATAACAATAGTTATCTCATGACACTTTACATATAGAGCTGGTCGAAACCAGACTCTCAAGCCAATTTACAGAACCCAACAGAATCCTCCAAGAGCAAACACTTGGTGACAGTGGTGAGGAAAAACTTGCTTTTAACAAGCAGAAACCTTGAGCACATCCCAACTCCTGGAGGATGGTCATCTGCCTTGACCAGCTGGGGTTAGAGAGAGATGGAGAAGGAGGAAAGTAGGGGGAGACACATGGATGCACAGCTAACTGAACTTGAAGTGTTAAAAAGTAGATCAGCTGGTGCTAGTATAATTACCAGTAATTAGAACAAATGTCCATTACTGTTAATACTACTACTACAAGTTCAAGTATTAGCAGATATACTACTACCGCAACTGGTAGTACAAATAATAGAAACCTCTAGCATCTATGTAACTATATAATAAGCACTATCACAACAATATGGATAAGTGAGTGATGACGATGAAGGCAGAAGAGAAGGACCATTGGAGAGAAGGACCACAGCAGTAGATCCAGAGATGATCCAGGGAAAACCTGTGAGGCAAAAAAAGCACAGAGACTTCGGGGAAGAAGTCAAGTCAGTAACATGTATTTGCTGGAGCATGAATAGAGGAGAAGATCAGGAGAGAGAAGGTCAGAGAAGAGGAGGAACAGAGAGGAGGAACAGAGAGGAGGACAGAGGAGGACAAAGAGGAGAAGGAGCAGAGAGGAGATTAGATTAGACAGGAGGAGCAGAGAAGAGCTCAGTGTATCTGATGGCAAAGAAAAACTGAGAAACTGTATTTTACCTGAATTATTAACAGTATTATTCAATATATTGATGGGATTAGTGGTTCATATGTTATTGAACATTGAAAATATTGAATTTCAGATTCAGTAGATGTTTTTTATCACCAGCTGCTGCTTAGGTCTGTGAGGGTTAACCTCCTATGTTGCACAGGACTATTAGAACTATAACAAATTACCAGAGGTTCACACATAGTACTAGTGCTTTACGAATGTGGCTTTAGGAAGTAATTAAGTATGAATACTACATGATGGCTCCAAAGTAAGTTTTCAGGTATTTATTGAGTATTTATTAATTTTCAGATCACGATTTACTCCTGTATTTTGGCAGAAATGTCTGTACTTTCCATTCCATTCTTAAAATAGCCTGGTTTCTTCTCAAAGATCTAAATCACAGGTGTCAAACATACAGCTCGTGGGCCAAAAGTGATTTGCCAAAGGGTCCACTCCGGCCCGTGAAATGAATTTGTGACATGCAAAAATTACACTGAAGATTTTAACAATCAGTGTTATAGTCAGTGGATAACAATCAATGGATGTTAAAATCCTTTTCTTTCAGGTTCCACATACAGAACAATGTGACCTCAAGTGGATCAGACTAATAAAATAATAACATACTAACCTATAAATAATGACAACTCCGAATGTTTGTCTTTGTTTCAGCATAAAAAAGTAAAATTACTTGAAAATGTTTGCATTCACAAACTGTCCCTCCAGAAAAAATGTGAATAACCTGAACAAATATGAACAACCTGAAATGTTTAAATGTTACCAGTATTCTGACTTATTAAATGTTTTGTGTATTTGTATATCCACTGTGGTCTGTAAGTTTTAATGCACATGTGTATATGATAAACAGGGGCATTATATTGTTAAAGTTGTTCATGGTACTCACATTTTTTTAAAGGATAGTTTGTAGATGTAAATATTTTCATAATGTAATTAATTTTTTTTCACTCTAAAACAGAGAAAAGTTTGGAGTTGACAGGCTATTTATAAG
This sequence comes from Sphaeramia orbicularis, assembly GCF_902148855.1. Taxonomy (NCBI): domain Eukaryota; kingdom Metazoa; phylum Chordata; class Actinopteri; order Kurtiformes; family Apogonidae; genus Sphaeramia; species Sphaeramia orbicularis. The sequence goes on from NC_043962.1 coordinate 49,118,045, forward strand.
TTGTTCTGTAGTTATTTTATGTATGTGGCCCCTGAATTAAAATGAGTGTGACTCCCTTGATCTAAACAGTAAGTGTCGACCAAAAACATGTATTAATTTAAAATGTTACATACATTTTTAACCCCTAAACCTATAAATACTGTCGATAATTTGGGTCAAATACAGTTTCTCAGCTTTTCTTTAGCATCAGATATGACCCATTTGGACATACAGAAGCTCCATAGTGAATGTGGAAACACTGTCATCTTCTGCAACATTGATTCACCAGTTAAACCCATGTTTGACAGATCAAAGTGGTCGCTTTTACTTTCCGTTAATGATATACTTGGCTGAAAAATCACTTTTTGTTCAGTTTTCTCTGTTCTCAGATTTCTGAATTTACTCTGAGCTTTAATAAACATCTACATGATCAGTGAAATAAATATAGGAGGATACCTTATTTTCACTGAAAAATACGAAATGCAGAAGATGTTAAAGTAAATGCTAATAAAACATTTAAGAAGGGTTAAATGTAGGTGAAACACTTATGTACAACTTGGCACAAAATACTTCTAGGTCTTTAAGGGCATTGTAGTGCATCTTCCCAACACCAAGACTGATTCCAACCTACATAAGTGGAACATTAACAGAAAGACATGACCTGTTGGTATAAAGAGCAGTACCTATCACAGATAGATACATAGAGATGTAAAAGACAAAACAATAACAGAGGGAGACAACCTTGTAAGATTTCAGAGAGCAGGAGAACTGACAGTGACATGGGACTGCACAGAAACAGCCACCAGAAAGTAACAAATCCAGGAACTCAAAGGGTGTGGGTAGTGAGTAGTGTTTCATGTTGCTGCACTGTTCTAAAATGCAAATAAATACTAAAAAAGAGAAAGAAGAGAAATACAAAACCAGCATGTCTATCCCTCTGTTTATCATCATTTTGTTTCAAGCATAACTGAAAAACCACTCAGTTTTACTACAGTTTATCAATTATTAAACTGGTACTTTTTAAAATTTTTTTTTTATTTTTCCAGTAAACCTCTCCCTTCAACTACTCAAGAAACTTATTGAACACCATGTAAAATGTCCTCTTATTTACATGTACTATTCATGTTTGTTATATCTTATGTGTTTAAGTAATGATTTGACTAATGGATTGAAATGTTTTTGGACTACTATGTAATTTTACAGTTTTAGTTAAGTCAATCCTCACCCCTAGTTTTACACTTGTATGTAGTTGTTGTGACCTTTGTTCCATTCTTCAAACCTAGACAGATAAATGTGAATTTTATTTAGTGTGGGGGCTCATATTTTCATCCTCTAGATTGCTTTCACTTTCCAAACCTCCTTCATATTTGTATTAATGTCTGTATATTTTATATGTATGGGAATACATGGGGGATTGCCATCCTTTGAGGTCACTACATTTCAGAGTTTTTACTTTTACTTGATTAAAGAAGTTGAATCCATTCTTCTACTTGAAACATAGTATTTTCTAAAGTGGATAACTATTCTTCTGTTTGAGTAAAGAATGTGTGCTTTTGCCACCTCTGTTCTGTATGTACAGACTACAGGAGATGGTAAACTTTCTAATTTATCTTAATTTCCCTTTACACTGTGGTCAGGGATGAAAAGCCCCAGGTTGCAGACATCTTCCTGAAGAAAGGGCCCTATCTGAAGATGTACTCTATGTATATCCGAGAGTTTGACAAGAATGTAGCTCTGCTGGAAGAGCAAACAAAGAAGAACCCTGCGTTTGGTGCCGTAGTTCGAAAATTTGAGGTAACCACAACTTGCTCAACCAGTTTTTGTCAATGTCGATGTGTGGTTATAAATCTGTGAGGTCTCATTGTTTTAAACCCGTAAAAATGTATTCTATTTTTTTTTTTTCAGGCAAGTCCATGCTGTGCCAATCTGGCTCTGAAGCATTACCTCCTCAAACCTGTTCAGAGGATTCCTCAGTATCAGCTGCTGCTCACAGGTCATTTTCAAAGCTTTACATTTAACTTCTTTATTTTCTCACAATTTTAAACAACAGATCTATTTACTGTGAAATGGATAAACAGCCTCTAGGCCATAGAGTCTATGGCATCAATAAATGGTTGATTAATTATTGTTAAATTATTTTGAGAGCAAGAAGGCTTTTAGATTTTAGACTAATTTATGGAGATCACCTTTACATCCAGCAAACACTATATTTTCAATGCATTCAGTCTTTAACCCAGTAACTGGTGACCAAAAGCATAGCAGTATTGATATTACACATTTAATAACTTTTAAACCAACCCTATCAATACATGTAAATAATTCAGGTAAGCTGTAGTTTCTCAGCTTTTCATTGTCATAAGATATGACTCATTTGGACGTTCAGAGGCTCTGTAGTGAAAATGGAAACACCATATTCTGCAACATTGATTCACCAATAAAACCTATGTAGTTGGACAAGTTTTCATCCCTCTAATTAAAGGCACCATGCTGCCTCCTGCTGTCCACTTAGACAACATACTGTAGCTTGGAAATTTCAGTCTTGCTCCTTCAATCCTCATCTAATGAGATTTTTTAAACACAGCCTAGAACAGATTTGGTGATATAACACAAGCTTTAACTCAGTGTTTCAGGGGTTGAATGGATAAGGGCCAAAATCTAAGGAATGTTCCTCACGTCATGTGTAATTATATTATGTAAGCAACTGCAGACCTTTTGTCCAAGATTTTAATTCCAGGAATTTACTACAGAACGCTAAGCCCTTGTAACCCAGTGTACGAACAATTTTTACTTGGTATGTTGAGCTGAACTTGTTGTTTGTATATTCATTTAGATTATCTGAAAAACCTGTCTGAAGACTGTGATGATTACAAGGACACACAAGGTAGCAAGAGCCTTTTTAACTAACACTTTAACTGTAAATGTACATCTTAATGCTCTCATATTTCAATACAAATCTTTTATAGATTAACACATTTTCTCCTCCTGCAGCTGCTCTTGTCATAGTGAAAGAAGTGGCAAATCACGCGAACGACATCATGAAACAAGGGGTGAGGATCAAAAGTTGACACTGCAATTAATCTCACATATTCATAAAATGATGTTAATGCTGTTTTATCCATCAGGATATCTTTCAGAAGCTGATCCAGGTGCAGTGCAGACTTACTGGATACCATGAGATAGTCCATCCGGGACGGGTAATGCCATACTATTAAATGTCTTATATGTCACACATGCTTCACAGTGCCATCAGAAAAAAATGTCTGTTTATCCTTTTAATACTGATGGTGCACAGTTTTCAGAAAAAATGAAGACATGAGCAGAAAAAAAATTCCACACTGACTATATTATTTGGGCCTCTTGTCCACATGTTAAATAGCATTTTAAAGACTTTTCAAACTCCAGTTTGTGTGTATCCTTGTGGACAGGGGAGATGGAGAGTTTGGAAGATAAGAGCATCACATCGTGTTTTGCTCATGTCTGTTGTTGCTTTGAGTAATGAAGCTGTACCTGAAATATCAAATCCAGTTATAGAAATCAGTACATGACCTGCAGTAGATCAAGGTCAGCACCGATACTTTTGGGAGATGGACCACCAGTGTTATGTACAAATTTACATAACATTAAAGAATACTCTTCCACAACTCCAACTAATTTAATGTAACTTAAGTTTATGACTGAACTTGTTGCTGCTTCAGCTTCATGACAGATTAAAGCCTAAGCATCTGCTACATCCAGAATTATTTACAGTGTCCAGAAGTTCAATAACACTAGCTATGGTTTGTCTGAGCGTATGTGTGGACCGAGTTTCTACAACACAGAGGAAGAAATATCTATTGAAAACTATTTATGTCATTGAGGACAGTCTAATTTAGAAATGCTGTTTACATGACACTTGTCAAATTCAAAATATTATCATTTGAAGGATAACCGTGAAAAAATTTGTGTGCCTTTAAATGTATCCTGTAGCGATAAACCCTATCAGAGTGCAGCTGTGTCTGCAGTTTTAATCTATTCAAATGTCCAGCAGGTGGCACTAGAATACAACTCAACATTCTCTGAACGCGTCTCCTGAGACGTGCGTCATATTTCCTGCACCTTATGCTTCATTCTTTTCAATTTAAACCTGTTGTCCTCATTACTTGACACTTTTTTGTACCAAACTGAGTCAAAGATGATATTAAAGTGGACAAAACCTCTCTGCATGTCATTATTGAAAGTTGTAAATTATGCTGAATAAGATTTATAGATTAGTATGGCAATGGTTATAAGCTTCCTTGTTACCCCATTTGAGGACATTGGGGCTCCATCATTCAGTCAGTGTGACGGTGAAGAAATCACACTGAGAACAATGCTGGTCTGAAAAAACCAAATGTATTTTGTCCTTTTTTGTCCACAGTCCCAGTCACTGCATGTTTATGTGTGAACAGCGTGAACAACAAAAACAAGGATATGAACAGTAGAACAACTGACTTGAAAACTCAGTTTGGTGCAGAAACAAAGCTGGACATGCAATTTGTCCATTGTTTACAAAATAAGTCCAACTGTGAATTATTTCTCACAACAAATCGATGCTGCAGACATAAGGACTGCCCTAGTCTAAAGATGGAACAAGGAAGATGTATTGAACTACAGAATGTTGACAAATCATGGCTCTAAGCTTTGTTGCTTTGTTTTGCACAGCCATGTTCATTTATGCTTTGTTGTACTCTGGTGACACACTGGTGTTTTACAGTAAAGTAGGCCCATTATCCTTAAAAAAAGAGAGTTCATGATCAAGGACTGTGTTTTGTCTTCATACATCTCCAGTCCTACCAATCCCAAACAGAAAGAAGAAATTAAAAATGCAACAGAAATAAAAGCTTGGGTCTTAGATGGTTAAACAGGCCAGACCAGTCACTATTCTTCACAAAATGCCATGGATTAAACACTGATATGTTATCTTGGTCTTTCGTTCATCAGATCTTCCTGAGAGAGGGCATCCTGAAGAAGCTTTCCAGGAAGGTTATGCAACCCAGAATGTTCTTCCTGGTACAACACACACATAAAACTGTCTGTCTTCTCATTTCATTGTCATAAAGTGATCTTGGTAATGGTCAGCTGGTTTGCTCTCTCCTATAGTTTAACTAATCTTTTCATCGGAACTTTTCACATGAAGAAATGCAAAATATACTGCTCAATCAGTGGCGGCACCAAGGGGGGGGTGTGGGGGGGGCAGATGCCCCCCCAATCACAACCTTTGCCCCTCTGGTTGCCCCCCCCCCACCCAGATTTGGGCAAATCTTTGGGAAAATTCGGGCAACAAAGAAATATGAAAAATCTGTCAATGCCTTTTCAATACACTTCATATTATAACTGCATTCTCTTCAAGAAGAGACGGAAGAGTAGGTCTAACATGCAGAGGTTGTTTCTTATGAATAATATAGTTATAGGTTCATAATGATATGTGTGCCTTCAGTTCTGGAATGGATTAATACCTCTGCTTGTATTGCATTCATCTTTCTTCTACATAAGAAATGTAAAGCAAAAAATTAGCACGAGTAGCATAAGGACTAGTTTTTTATGTTTTGAACCCACCTATTAATTACAAATAGTTTTGTTAACCATTCAGGTCTGTTTTATCACTCAATTTAAATTTCTGCTTTAACAAATACCTTGAATACATTAAGTATTACCTGATTTTACCTAAAATTGCCCTCTATATAAAGTGTAACGGATAGGCTTTGTGTGTGTGTGTGTGTGTGTGTGTGCATATATATATATATATATATATATAATATATATATATATATAGATATATATATATATATATATATATATACACACACACACACACCACACACATATATATATACATATATATATATATATATATATATATATATATATATATATATATATATCAGCTGCTAAAGCGCAAAGCGTTAATTTCGCACTATGTGCAAAACATTTTTTCTGCCCCCCCCCAACATTTTCTTTGCCCTCCAGTTGTCCCCCCACTTTTAAAATCCTGGTGCCGCCACTGTGCTCAATCTAATGTTATAAGGGCCTTACAAAAAGGGAAATGGGACAATGGACACTAAACTAAGATCATATTATTGTCCTGTTCGTATTAATTAACTTTGCTCATCCAGAACTCATCAATAAATGCCTAGAGGTGCTCAGTGACCTTATAGGTCCTCTTAGAGTCTCCAACAGGAACTGTAAAATGTCTTTACGGAAATCCTCTTTTGGACAAACTGTTGTCTCTGCTTGTAGAGTCAATATGTGAAACTTTTTTCCCTCAGAACACCAAATGACTAGTGAGTGGAATTGTTTTATACAGAATTAGAAACAGTTTTTGGGGAGGGAATAATCACATTGTCAGGAATAACTCATTGTTTCTTGTTGTATTGTAAAATACAGTAATTTAGCTTGTATTGTGTAGTATTATGAATGAATATTGTAGATGAATTTTATATAGTTTTTGTGTTCTCTTTGTGTTTCATGTATTGTAAAAGGGCAGGGACTGGCATCACAGATTATTATAGAGCTATAAATGCCTTGGTCTGTGGCCATAATCTATTCTACATACAGGTCCCTATTAAACAATAAATGAGTAAATACATGATCTGACATTAACTATTAATCAATCAATTAATTATGTCAGGCTTCTCAACTGGAAATACTGACTGTGCGGGGAAAATAAAGGAAAAATTGCTTTTATTTTTTCACAATTATTTTGATATTAATTCACTCATCGATTCAGTGCTTCAGATTTATTTATCAGCTCTTCCTAGTGTTCAACTCAAGACTCACCTTTTTTTCAATAATGTGAAATTAGCCAGTTTCAGACATCCCTAATGTTTTTTTAGGGTCATAATAGCTATTTGATAGTTTGTGTTGGATGATATCAGCTGACTAACTGTTTATGAGCTTTATCTTACTCAAAACTACTGTTTAAGCTGTTAAAAATCCCATTGTCTGTCAACCTCTAGTTTATATTGTGTGCAAGGAAAGACTGAAGAGACAAAAGTAATGGTTTGTTTTTCTTTTTTTCACGTAGTTTAATGACATCCTGCTGTACACCACTCCTGTCCAGTCTGGCCAGTTTAAGGTTAACAACATGCTGTCTCTGGCTGGGATGAAGGTGAGAACTTGTTTTTCATGCAGGCTCCACCTCTACTCACATATATCATGAGATAGATTATGTGCTGTTATCACTATTACTCATGGTGAAAATAATTACAGGTTAGCAAACCCACCCAAGAGGCCTACCAGAATGAGCTGAACATAGAGAGCGTGGAGCGCTCCTTCATCCTCTCTGCCAGGTAACGAAAAGGTCTCCTAGTGACTGTAGACAGTGTTATTTCATAAGCACTTTGATAATGAAGAGCAACACTCTTACTGGTGTTTGTCCTGTGTAGGTGTGCAATCACTAAGGTTTACTGTTTTCACAAACAGAATCATTTGCAACTCATTTTCTTTTTTTTTAATTTTCTTTTTTCTTTTTTATCAGACGGTTGCAAGTTTCCATTATCTAAGGAACACAGGTCTTGTTTTTTCAAATTAAGAGTCAAAACCTATGTTCAGTTTGCACAGAAGACTGACAATCATTTTTAACTGAAGTGACTTTTTAAAAGATTTCTATGTATTGACGGTCCAAAGTCTCACCAACAGGGGGAAGTCTGGTACTAGAACACATTTAGGACTACCAAAACCACCATGAATCAACATTTTGTATCCACAGACTGTATCTATCACTAAATAAAGTGCACAGCTCTTTGTTTACACACATGTGTATTATCGGGTCATCAAGGTTTCTTCTTCAAACTAAAACTCATAGCTGCTTATTTTGACAGTCGCTCAAATAAAGACTGTCTAATAATCTTCTCATGCTGCGTCAGCTGATAGTTAATATTATAGCTCTGTTAGGTTAAATCTATTTTTAAACAGAAATCAGCCACAATAAAACCAAAAATCACCTCCATTTTCTGTATGGTTTTTGTTGTCAATAGCTGCAGAAAAGATCTCTTTGGAATCAAGGTTAGAACTGTCACAGTTTAGTCTGAACTGTGGATCAACATATGACAACTTAGCAAAGATAATAACATCACCTAACACATAACATCACTTTGTACCTTCATAAGCCTCAAAATCAAACTCACCTGTGTAGAAGAAATGCCGCCATTTCAGCAAACTCCATTCTTGTCATTTAGAGCTGTGTCCAGTAGTTTAACACAACCAACAGTATTTCTAGCTTTTATCACTTTCTTTGACTCTAGAAGTTCTTTCTTAGTTGTTCTCATCCCATCTTGTTACTTTCTGACACTTTGGTTAAGGCCCTGTGGCATTAGTTGTCTTCACCATGTAAGACTGGGAGAGTGATTCACTCCTTCATCTAGTGGTCACATTGGCATATTTGGTGGAACTTCAGAGCTCTTTATTCTAAACACTCTGATGATAATTTTTTAATATTTAAAAGTAGGAATGCTACATATAGACTCTTTAAAAGCTGACCATTTTCTTTTCACATATGATTGATGAAGCTACATTGTGTTTCTGTTCACTTTTTTCTTAATTCAGTTCAGCTTTAGAAAGAGATGACTGGCTCGAAGCCATTTCTACAGCGATTACTGATTATACAAAGAAGAAAATCAGTTTCATATCTGGAAAAACTCCAGATGAGGTAAAATAACAGAGAGCGCACCATGATCTTTTACTGTTTGGCAGTGAATAGAGAGAGGAATAATCTTGTGTTACTTAACTCATATGCAGGTAGAACTGAGGGATGCCACAAACGGTGCTCCTTTAGGATCCAAAGCTCCCATTTGGATCCCTGACCCACGAACCACCATGTGCATGATCTGCACCTGTGAATTCAGCCTGACATGGAGACGACATCACTGTCGTGCATGTGGGAAGGTGAGGTGAAAAAGCTGATAACATTTGGGAGACATAATGCCTCTCTTCCAGGGATGTAGGTAGCGAAAATCTGGGACTTTGTATGTACTGAAATGTATTAAGCAAAAGAGGCCATTACAGCTGCATTTTTCCTGTTCTATATCTTGAATGGTGATTTTACCATTTTCATCCATATTCCCAGCAAACATTTACCTATTTCTATGTTTTATAGAACACTGCTATATTGTGAGATTATTATTATTATTGTTATTTATTTTTTTTTTTTTTTATTATTCTTGTCATTATTAGAATAGCATAAAAATTATATTTACACTTGCCCAATTATCTGATCAGGTTGTGTGTCAATCCTGTTCCTCCAACAAACACTGTCTTGCCTACCTGAAGAACCAGTTGGCACGAGTGTGTGACCAGTGTTTCATTGTCCTACAGCAGCAAAAATGTAGGTTTGGTTCCTTCCACTGTGATTGGCATCCACTTTAATCCTCATATATTCATAAAACATGGACGGGGATCTTTGGTGTCTTTAATTGGTATGTTTATGTGCATTTCTGTTAACCAGGTGAACAGACACTGCCATCAGCTGTTTCCTCCGGTAGCAAATCTACCTTTGCTTTCTCTAGGAAACAGAAGAAAATCCCTGCAGCCCTGAAAGAGGTAACAGACTCACCAAAATGATCAGACGGGGTTTTTCAGTTTGTAAATTCTCAGCAGTTTCTATATTTGGAAGAAGACAAAAATCCAGGCACTCACTTAGTTGGAAAATTTTGAAAATTTAAAAAGCCTTTATTTCATGAGGGCATGTAGGTCAATTCATAGGGTCTAGAGTAAAAAGCACACCGACGCGTGTCGGCATGAGCCATCTTCAGGGTGTTACAAACAAAGAGGAAGAGACCCTCTTTCTTGTCTTCCTCTTTCTTTGTACTTTCTTTACTTTCATTTTAATTAATTAACTCATACAGATTGTTTCTACCTTCCATGTACAGTTTGAACCATTTCAGATTTGACCCAGCTTAAGAATCGCCTCAAAACAAGCATCTGTACCAAATATCAAAACACAGATCTATATAAACCTCTGTGACATTAATAAATAGGTGATTAATCCACAAGTCATGTTTCAGGAAGCACTAGAAGTGAGGTTTTTTTTTTACACACACACACACACACACACACACATATATATATATATATATATATATATATATATATAGATAGATAGATAGATAGATATGTATATATGTATAATTTTTTTTTAATCATTTTTTTTTTGGGGGGGGGGGGGGCGGGTTATAAAAGTCATTTCTGGAAAAAAAAAAAAGCCTATTGTCACAATGTGTGATGTTCTATTTTAGCTAAGACATAAAAACATACTGACCATTGTGATTTGAATCCATTTCAAAACAACTAAAACCAATTAATTGTACCAACACTAGAACTTGAACACTTCAAACAAAATCAAACCTGTCATTTAGGATGTTTTTAGTGCTATAAAGACTATGCAAGGATTAAATAATGTTTTCACTACTAGTTTTAGATTTACTTCCTGTGAAATACGGTCACTCTGGATTAGGGAGGTGATAAATGACCTGATATATGAACAGAGGGTTCCTCTTTTTTCAGGTGTCGGCAAGTACAGGCAACTCCTCCATGAGCGGGTATTTACAGAGGTCAAAGGGCAACAGAAAGCAGGGGAAGAGGCTGTGGTTCGTCATCAAGGATAAGGTGCTGTATACATACGCTGCAAGTGAGGTAAGAGCCTGGTACTGTGCTTATGATGTTTTGAAAGATCCTTCCTTGGTAGTCACTTCCTTTTGAAGACAAGACAAAAGTACTTCCTTCTGATCTATTCCCTCATGAATGGTTCAGTCGAACAGGATCAGAAACGGTCCAGTCCTCAAATCAGTGGATCAGTAACACATTTACACATGACAGTAGTATTGAATAGAAAACTATAAAATGCATTTGCAAGGACGATGATACAGGTATAACAGCATTTATGTTCTGCTGCAACAGGAAACAAACTTAAATTCTGTTTATCTCAAAGGTTGATATTTTTATTCTAAGAAAAACATTTCACTTCTCATGTATCTATGACTGAATGCTTCATTAATTCTTATTTCACTGTATGACTTACCTTCTATTCATCACATTAAACATTCTTTAATTACAATAATCTATTATGATTTGATCTATTCTTTTCTTTCTTTTCTCAATATTTTTTTTCTTATGATTTTATTGTCCTGTGGATGTTCCATTATTAATCTAAAACTTCACTGAACTATCTTTGGGTATGAATTTCTCTATGTAATGTAAATAAACCTGTCTTATCATACCTAGTAAGGTTGAATTATGCAATGGTGAGGTGATCAACTTCTTCATTAAGGATTTATTCATGATTTTGGATGTCTCTTTTTAATTTAGTAGCATTTTTAAAAGACTCATACAGAGTGTTGTGGGGATTTTAAAATTCCAAGGATGGGAATCATCCACAGATGTATCTTTGAGATTTCATCAAAAGATGGGCTCAGTCCTATATCTCAGTACAATCTTGGTATTCTGCTTGATACCTCTGCTTCTTAAATGCCCCATGCACAAAAAAAAATTAAACTAAAACTGGGTTTGTATTTCAGAATGAAGTCTTTCATTCAGGGCTAAAACGAGACTTGTTGCTGCATCATTTATATCTCTGTGGACTCTACAAATATAAAATATGACAAGTTGATCTTACTTAATTTAATCTAGGAAACCGGTTGCATTCAAAAAAAGCAAGTAAACATGATCATTAGTCTTGAGTTCAGTTTTCTTCATATCTGCTAGTTAATTTATTTTAAAAATCTAAAGTATAATTAAATTAATCTTTCTAAATGTAAGCAACTTATAAATAACTGAAGAAAGCACAACACAGAATGATTAGTTGGCAGGGTTATTTTTTATTCAAACAAAATACCGTGACAGCAGCACACATACATGTAAGCAGTACATGGGTAATTTTATGCAGTTAGGCAAGAACGGAGATAGAAAAGGAAGGGAAGGGAATAGGACATTTACATAGTTTTAATCTAACTTGGAACGGATCTCTATTTAGTTCTGGGTTCTTTTCACATGAGGTTTCTTCTCTGTATTCTGATTAATTGTGCTGCTGCTGCTTATCATGACCTGGTCTTTTATTGTGTTTTCATGCAGGATGTTGCAGCCTTAGAGAGTCAACCTCTGCTGGGATTTGTGTTGAAAGTCGATTCATCTCAGAATTTACAGTTCAAGCTCTACCACAAAAATACATTGTACTACATCTTTAAAGCTGATGATACGCAAACAGCCCAGAGGTAGAGCAGAAGCATGGATATTATTAGTCACAATCAATGATAATCACACTACTAATGATATATATTTTCTTTTATTAACAGGTGGATTGAGTCCTTTAAAGAAGCCACAGTTCTTTGATATGTGAAGTGTCTTCATGTAAATATGTCTGTTCTCTCTCTCTCTCAGTCCTGTTGAAACATACCAGTACCACTGGAATACAAACATTTTATTGGTTTTATAGGATTTACCTTAATTACCTTATATGGCTTTGGAAAAACATTATTAGACCACTTCCAACACTGATAATTTTGTGATGAAGTGCCTAATAGTTACAGAAATTCATAATATACATGAGACAATCTGATAATAACACACTGTATTCATAAATTATGTATAAACATGAAATATATAATTAGTAAAACATTTCTGAAACACTACTATGTGTAACAGCTTCATATAAAAGGTTAAGACGCTCCAAAGTAATTTAGAACTTCACCAAGACAAGACGAACATTTTGAAATCAGCTGAAAAAAAGCCATTCATTGTCCACCAACATCTACAAAAGCAGAGGCAGAAAACACACTTAAATGGCATGTCACAGTGGGATAATAATTATTTCCAAAGCTGTATGTTGTTTCAAAAACACTCCTGTGGAAGTGGATGCTTTTTTCAGGTTAATATTTATCTCTTCCACTAGTTTGTGCTACAAAAATCATGTGACAATGACATGAATCTACTGTATTTTAGTTTTTTATGCTGTGGCAGTGTCAGAATGTCTACATTTATCTGCTCACATCTTATCAATTTTAGGTAATGAAAGACCAATTAATCATCTCTAAAATTACAAAGCAAATTCTAAAGAAAAATTGTGATGAACTTTTTGAGTCCTATAGGGTGGAAAAACACATGTAACTATGTTTTGTTTAACATTTATTTCATGCTCATAGGTGATGGTTTTGAATGTTGTCTGTAAAGCATATATCATGCACTTTTTAATGCTGATATTACTTAGTATACATTATTCAGGCATCCAGCTGAAATTCTTATTAACCGTTTGGACGTAACCTGCCCTTAAGTCACTCAAGTCACTGTAAATATAGGTGATTGTGATTAAATGTTATGCAATGAAAACAAATTTTCATGAATCTCATTTTTACTGTTTAAACTGTCATTGAAATAAACGTTTACGCCTTTATTGTGTTGTCAGCTGTGTCAATAAGGAGCAAACAACAGCCTTTCTATGTGATAATGGTAAATACTATTAATCATTATGTACATCCTTATGTAATGACGTACTATAACTTAATAGGTAAGTCATAAGAGTAATAAAAGTTATTATATAAAGATGTATGTTATTTAAAGTGGGACTGGGCAATACACTGAATAAATTCATTGAGGTTTTGCTTTCTGGAAAAGTTAAAAAAAAAAAAAAATTTAAATTACTACATAGTAAACCAGAGATTATTCCTGTGAGGGCCTTTATTATTTCAACAAAAATTTTATATGCAATCTGTAATGTTTCTCTGGTCATATAATTTTAATAAAGAAAACTATTTTTAGTCAATGTTTTGTTTTGAGTTCTTCGAGCAGGAAAAAATGTCCAGATAAATACTTAATCTTCCATAACAGTGGGGAAAAATAAGATTTAATTCCTTTGTCATGTCACCCAGCACTACTTTAAAAGAAAATAATTCATTGAGTTTTATTCAGTTCAACCTGTCATCTAACTTTTAGATTGATTGTTTTTAGAAACCTAAAGAGTGTTTTCAAATGTTAACAAAAAAAGCAGAAAATTAAACAGAATATAGTGAAACATACTCCACTCTTCATCACCTATGCTTCTTGGACAAACATAAAAAAAAAAAATACATGTGATACACTGAAAATATGTTTGTTTTTTCACTAAAAATTCATTTTCTTTGATATTTACCTGATTCTTTGCAATCCAGTAAAGCTACAGAAAAACTAAAACTATGGATTGATATAACTTCAACATTTGATGAAAACATCATTGTAAGTGCTTCAAAAATGCTTATTACCTGAGGTTGTTCACACACCCTCACAGCAGATTTGTTTACAGAGTTTTGGGGTCAAGGCTAATTCTATGTACAGCTTTGGAAACCATTTTTAACACACCTATATTTTTTTTATGAAAAACTAAAAAAATAAATAAAATCACATAATAGCCCTTCAATATAACTTCTTCATATTCTGTTTTGAGAGTATTGTTGCCAGATATTTTGTTTCACCTTAAATACCATTTTTCCCCCTTCTTCTTTTCATAAAGAAAACATTTAATGTTTACCACATTTTTGACACATACACAGGAACTCACGGTGGTTTAGAAGATACATTTATTAGAGTCAAATTTTATTAAATTTGCTACTTGTTCAAGTGTACAGTAATTATTTTAAAGTTGGAGTTTTATGCAGATACACTGCAGGTTCTTTATACTGTATTATGTTCATATTAAATATACATCACTATAACGTCAATGGCCAATTAATTAGAGGTAGCATGAAATAACAAAATATATAATACAGCCATATCGATCTGTTTTCACCTATGCTTTACTCACATTCAATTCATATTGCATTCATATATATACTTAGATTTTTTTTTTTTTTTTTAAAGGGTGGTGACTTATTAGTCCGTGTGTTTGTAAATGCTGCATTATTCATAAAAAAAGGTTCACATAAGCAGGCTTTTACAGTTTATGCATTTCTTATCAGTTTCCTTATAAATGAATACAGTACTGATTATTAAATCAGTATTTCTTAATCAGGATTCACCTTTTAGGGCCTTGCCAAAAACCAATTGTATTACCCGTTAATTACAGCTGTTTTTATACAAACCAAAACAATATTCAAAGAAAGGTCTGCATATTGGATTAGTCAGGTGGTACACCATTACTGTATACCCTTTACGTTGCAAAGGATATAATGCATAATAAATACAATGAATAATTTGAAAGCACAACAAAAGCCTACAATGATAAATAGAATGCTGCACATGAAAATATTATAAGAAGCAATATGCGTAATACTTGAGTATCTCCGATGTGTTTGTTATGCCCAATATCCTTATTTAGCCATATATTTGGAGTTATATTTAATATAATGATGATCGATTTATCGCTGGGTTACATAAGGGATGTAAGAATGGTCTCTTTTGCAATTATTCTTGTGAATGCATTATTTCTCATACTCTATGGACAAATAGCAGCCAAATCTAAACCTTTTTTTACTGAAACATCCCTCTTTAAATCCGCTTCATGCAAACCGCAGATCACGCAGACTGCCACACTGCATTAATTACTGTGCCGTTCTGAATCTGAATTACACGTTTGACGCTGTTGTGCGGTGACAACCGGAAACAACTGTACAAAATATAAATACAATACTGTCTAATCTACGACGAACATTTCATTAATAAAGTGCAAAACATCTGACTGAATCAAAGTGAGAAGTTAACGACTGACGTTTCGGTTCACTCACAAAACACGGCGATTCTACTGCGCATGTGCATATGTAGCATGTATATTGATTAAAAAAAGGTCACGAACTCTGACCCTCCCACCAACTGCAGCAAACAGTTTAAAATATAAAGTTTTTGAAGGTAATTATGATTTCGCCCTACAGCCTCTTTTACGGGTAAGAGATAATTATTTTTTCTGCATGCGACGCTTCGTGAAAGAGACACCACAGGCCGGTAACAGGAAGAGAGGGAGTGTTTAGACTGGGTACAGGAGGAGAGCTGCCATTAGCCACCAAGCTAGCATCCGCTAACCTAGCCCATTAGCACCACCGCCTGGATCTCGCTGCATAAAAATAACACCTGGCAAGTATCTAATATTATCGGTAATTACGTGCAGGGTGGTTAGATGTGATTCGATAGTAATATAAACACCAAAGGCACGGATTACCGGTTAGCAAACTATTGGTAAAGCCAATGATGCTAACAAGCTTAGCCGCGTTAGCTACCCTGTTACTATAGGCTGGCGTTAGCTAGCTGCCATGCTAATATGGCTAACTACTGCCACTTAAATCTGCAAATACATCTTCAATTTAAGCGAGAATATGGCATCCAAATGATATAAGGGTAGAGAAACAACCGTCTCGCATTTACTGGTGGGCCGATGCGGAGGCTCAAGGCAAGAACTGATGGGATTTTTAGCCCAGTGGTCACAACCGAAGGTCCCGCCAGTTAACTGCGATACGGCACCACGGGCCCTGAACCCTAGCATGCTTTAACCCTTCAATGTTGACCTTTCACCCACAGGAAAAGAATACCTTTATCTTCCGTATCGATTTGAAATGGCTCGGTGTCAAGAGCCTTGTTTATGCCAGAAGCTAACCGCAAAATCATTCGTTGTCACATTACTCTAATATTAAACTGTCCATTTTAACAAGGTTACGAGCTAGCGTCCGCTACAATGGTTAGCGTAGGCCAACCAAACCGACATCAGGAACTGATAGCATATTATAAATCAAGTATCTGTATCTTCCTTTGTGATTAACTACAGGTCACTTGAGAGATGTCTATCAAGTTAGGTCTTTGTTAATGTTGTCCCGGATTATGTCAGAGTTGTCAACGAGATAAATAGAGAATCAGACAAAATAACATTCAGGTTGTGCGTTAAGAAGTCAGTGAAAAACTATTTTATTGTCATCTGACACATACCAGTCCTGTATTTGTTGCCGTTGCATTTGAGCACATAAACAATTTAAATACTTTCTGTAGAGGAATTAGGACTGGACCGTTATGTGACAATGGTATTTACGGCAACATACGTTTTGTCTCCAGGGTTTATTTTATTTACATCCTCAGGTAAAACACTAACTTACACAACACATTTTTTATTTGTGTAAATTTTGATGTCAAACACTTTTTGTTTTTTTTTTATTCAAATGTTGTACCTGTACCTATCGTTAAAATGTTCTGATAATAAAGAGTTTAAAATCAATGAATAACTATCTTTTACACTGTTTTCATCTCACTGAATAATAGCAGAGAAGATTGTGACAAATTCTTGATTTTGATTTTTTTTTTTTTTTAAACTTGAGTAAAATACAGATATTGACAGAAATAATATCACTCAGGTTTTTTCCTCCGTCAGTCCATTGTTCTATCAGCTTTTAAGACTTCAGTATCTCTACAGTGTTCCTGGTCTGTTTGCTTTTTTTTTTTTTTTTTTTAATTATTGTCTGCAGTGGATCCCAGTGCCTGTTCAGTCAGCTGTAAAATACAACATATGCTTTCTCCACAGGTGTACATGCCCCATGGGTCACTGTTGTGAAGAACAGTGGCAGTAGATGTGTGTAGAATCAGTATGGATGGACAGACTCAAAGGATTCAACTTGTATCTGCAGACAGCAACATGGCTTTAGGACACAGAATTCAGGTGATTTCACATCTTATGTTTCCTCAACTGGATACAGACATGTGGTGGGCTATCACAATTAATACATAATCAACTTATCACAATTAGAGAAAATATTTGTGGTCTTTGTTTTCATTTACATGTGTTAACAGCTGCTGAGTGAAACAAACAGAAACATTATGTTTCCTACAGTGTTTTGACACTCTTCTAATGACATCACCTTGCCATGCCACCTTAATCTTAAGGCTCTGACTTTATATTTGCTGTTATATTTCTATATCATATATTTTAGTTCTAATTGCCTGAAAGGAAAACAGAAAAACATTTTTTTCTTGTATATATTGCTCTCTGGCAATCAATGGCTCTTCATTAGTTGCAACTATTGAAAGCTTATTCTGTAGTAGTGATACAAAAATGATAGTTAAATTCTAAATTTCAAGTATTTGTTTGTGGATTTTGTCAACTACAATTTAATTATTGTGACAGCCCTAATTGTTTGGTGATGTGTCAATAATACAGATCATGATATATGGTGGTATATAGGATATATACAGTATATATATGTATAAATTAGTTTGAACAAATTGTACTTAAGAAACATTTAGAAAATACTTAATTGAATTGTTTAATTATAAAACAGTCTTTACACTTCCTTTTTAGCTTACCGGCCATAAGCTATTGTCGTCATGTGGCATCCGGCAGCGGCGTCTGTTGTCGTCTGTCGTCGTCATCTGTCATCCGTTACAAAAATTTCAATCGTCTTCTTCTCTGAAACTACAATTCCGATTGACTTCAAACTTGGTATACCGCTTCTTATGATAATGTCAACAAAAGTTAGTGAAATTATTTGGATCCGGATCTGATTCTGGATTTGGTGCGACTTTGAAAAATTTCCCCATTATAAGAGATAGGAAGTGGATCGATGCAATAACTCAGTAAATACAAATGATATCGAATTGAAATTTCTACAGTACAGCCCTGATGGGGAGATGACCAAAACATAATGTCAACATGCTGATCAGGATCTTCTTCTGGATCCGGGAACTTACGGAAAATTTAACATGGGCTCTTATGGGGAAAGAATTTCAATCGTCTTCTTCTCCGAAACTACAGGACTGATTGACTTCAAACTTGGTATACAGCTTCTTTATGATGATGTCAACACACGGTATTGAAATTATTTCATTCCGGATCTGATTCTGGATTTGGTGCCACTTTGAAAATTTTTCCCATTATAATACATAGGAAGTCGATTGATCCAATAAATCAGTAAGTATCAATGATATCAAGTTGGAATTTGAATTTTTTACAGATGTGATTGGAATATGACCAAAACATGGGCTATTTCTGTAATGTAATAAATACACATAACTGGGTGATAATGAATGGCATCTGGATACATTTCCCAAAGCTTTTAATTTGGCCTGTAAGCTACAGGGCCATTGGTCCTATTTTTCAGTTTTAGAATGAAACTAGAAGCACTCAGAGAGCGCAGACCTCTGCCAAGGCAGATCAGTGGCCCCACCCCCACATCCCCGATCACCACCAAAATTTAGTGATTTGTTCCTTGTACCAGTATCAACATTTCCTGAAATTGTCATCCAAATCTGTCCATAACTTTTTGAGTTATGTTGCACACAGACAGACAGACAGACAGACAGACAAACCAACACCGACAAAAACATAACCTCCTTGGCGGAGGTAAAAACATAACCTCCTTGGCGGAAGTAATTATGTCTTCTAGTATTATGGCTGTCTTCCATCTGACTCATGCATTTGCCATCATAGGGGTTCAGCTGTCAGGACAATTACGTTATCTATATATACACTGAACAAAAATATAAATGCCACACTTTTGTTTTTGCTCCCATTTTTCATGAGCTGAACTCAAAAGATCTAAAACTTTTTCTGTGTACACACAAGGTTTATTTCTCTCAAATATTGTTCACAAATCTGTCTAAATTTGTGTTAGTGAACACTTCTTCTTTGCTGAGATAATCCATCCACTTCACAGGTGTGGCATATCAAGCTGCTGATTAGACAGCATGATTTTGCACAGGTGTGCCTTAGGCTGGCCACAATAAAAGGCCACTCCAAAATGTGCAGTTTTATCACACATCACAATACCACAGATGTCACAAGTTTTAAGGGAATATGCAATTGGCATGCTGACTTCAGGAATCTCCACCAGAGCTTTTGCCTGTGAATTGAATGTTCATTTCTCTACCATAAGCCATCTCCAAAGCTGTTTCATAGAATTCATGAAGAAGACTGTGCGAGGAAAATGGTGGTCACCCCAAATACTGACTGGTTTTCTGACCCCCCTGGACCACCCAATACAGTAAAAGTGCACATTTTAGAGTGGCCTTTTATTGTGGCCAGCCTAAGTCACACCTGTGCAATAATCATGTTGTCTAATCAGCATCTTGATATGCAACACCTGTGAGGTGGATGGATTATCTCAGCAAAGGACAAAGAAGAAGTGCTCACTAACACAGATTTAGACAAATTTATGAACAATATTTGAGAGAAATAGGCCTTTTGTGTACATAGAAAAAGTTTTAGATCTTTGAGTTCAGCTCATGAAAAATGGGAGCAAAAACAAAAGTGTGGCATTTATATTTTTGTTCAGTGTGCTTGTGTATATATGCTAAACTGACACCAACATGTACAACTTGATTTTGTGAGGGCAAGTGAGATATTCCGTTTAGTATTAGCGCTTGTTTTGTTATCATAGATTGTAACAGATCAGCAGACTGGCCAGAAGATCCAGATTGTCACAGCACTTGAGCCATCTTCTCCTGGAAAACAGCAGTTTATCCTCGCAAATGCGGACTATTCCCCTGGTGGGAAGGTCATCCTCGCAAAGCAGGAGGGCTCACCCAACAAGGTCATCCTTGCCACCCCAGACAGCTCCGGGGTTAATCAGCTGCTGTTTGCCCCTCCTGAACTGGCTGGACAGCAGATTCAGGTACTGCTTGAGGATATTAGTGACCTATTCCAGACAGATCTGATATACAAGTTGCAGAAAAGCCTTATGATCGGAGCACAAAAAATGTCAATACAACATTAATGTGGTGTTTGCCATCTGCATTAAATGACTGCATTGTTTTGGTTTGTTTGTCAGTTTGTAACAGAAGGTTCAGACCAGTCTATTGTCAAGCCGGTTGTTGAGTATTGTGTTGTCTGTGGGGACAAGGCCTCAGGTAGGAGCTAAGTTGAATTTGCCATAACATTATTTTGTACAATTACACTTGAGTAAGCATTCTCTTGTATGACCCAGTTTAATGTTTTCACTTTCAGGACGTCATTACGGAGCGGTCAGCTGCGAAGGCTGTAAGGGCTTCTTTAAACGCAGCATTAGAAAGAATCTGGTATATACATGCAGAGGCTCAGGGGAATGTGCCATCAACAAGCTCCACCGAAATCGCTGCCAGTATTGTCGTCTGCAGCGCTGCATTGCCCTGGGCATGAAACAGGACTGTAAGACAGTGCAGTGTATATGGTAAATTTGAGGAAATGGTCTTTAGTCACATGATTAAATCTTTTTTTTTTTTTGTCTTGCAGCTGTGCAGTGTGAGAGGAAGCCTGTTGAAGTGACGACTCGAGAAAAATCTGTTAACTGCGCAGCCTCCACTGAAAAGATCTACATCCGCAAGAACTTGTGTAGTCCTCTGGCTGCCACGCCCACTTTTGTATCCGACAAGGAAACTGCCAGGTACAGGCACTAAACAATTAAAAAAAACACACATTTACTGTATGTATAGGGACACCAAATACTAAGTCTAAGGCTGCTTGTAATTGCACTTAGTTATCACTAATAACTAAATACTACTAGCTAAATAAATGTAACAAACTTAAAGTTACTGTTTATCTTGATAACTATAAACCCTATATAAAACATTACAAAGGCCACAAGTACAACAGTACAGGCCTTAAAACTGTAGGGATGGATCACTGATCAAAACAAGCCGAGATGGTAACATTTAAATTCTGACAGTGTCTGAAATTGAGTTTGACTACCTTACAGTCCAGCTGCTGCTCTGACCAACAACCACTCTGCAATCAATAGAAATTTTACATGAAACATATTATTTACAGCTAAAAATAACAACACTGAGCTTTCAAAATTACAAAATAAACATTTCAAGCTGGTCCGTTAACCCAGGTCTATGGCCACACTCCCTTCCCTCTCGAATTTGTTTACAACTTAAGTGGTACACATAGATGATGTACCCTGATGTTTAATTCTGTGAAATCTTTAATGGCAGGTCTACAAGTTTGCTTGAATCAAGCATGTTACTCAACATTCAACAGCCGTTCTCTAAGATGGAAAACACCATCTTAATCCCAGCATCTCCAGACAAGGTAAGTGCTCCAATCAAATGACAGTACACCATGTTTAAGTAAAGATGTACATGTCATCTTACCCTTGCTTATAAAAGTGGTATAGAGCTTGTGAATATATTCACAATAATTAAAAAAAAAAAAAACGAAGGAATATCAGCTTCATTTTAAGAATGTGTATTAACATCCAAAGAAGCACAAATCTAAGGTTGAACATGGTTAAACTTGGTATTTGTCATGTTTTATGATGACTTGTTAGCAGGATGACCCATCTCAAGGCGACCTTGGTACACTGGCAAATGTTGTGACGTCTCTGGCTCATCTCAACAAGACCAGGGAGGCGAGTGAAAGCAGCAATGATCTGATGGGAGTTGAGACTCTCAGCAATGGTGACGGTTCCATTACCGACATTCAAGGAGATGACCAAACTGCAAGTGATATCACACGGTAGGGGTTATCATATGAAATTGAGAAACTTTGGGATAAGCAGTTTCTGAATAAAGTTATATCGTACAAGCAGAAGGAAGAAACCCAGGAACAGTTCTGTTTATTGCAAAGCTTTAATAGGATTTCCTGCAAGGCCATGTGGCTTCTGACTCAGCTGGTAAGGATTTAATTCAGTTGGCTCATAGCTGATTAAAATGGCCTGTCCTATACAATGTCTGGGATACGGTGCTACAAGTTGTATTACTATCTGCACGTTTACATGGGTGTTTAAAGCTAACCTTCATATGTGTGTATTTTTGTCTTCATTTGTCATGTGTCTTGTATTACAGAGCGTTTGACACGCTGGCTAAAGTCCTTCACCCTAATGATGGCGCAGCAGGAGACTCCTTGGAGGCAACTATGCAGCTAATGTCAGGAGATCAGTCGGGTCCTCTGGTGGAGTTGGAAGGACCTCTACTCTCTGACAGCCATATCCCTTTCAAAGTAAAAGCACAGCTGATCACTTTGACACTCAAAACAAAAGAAAAGCCCCCAGTTTTCTTTGTATGTCAGACACTTAGTCATATATTCCCTCTTTTATGATATGTTCCTGCAGCTTATGATGCCTTTGCCTGTGCCAGAGTACCTCAATGTCAACTACATCTGTGAGTCGGCTTCCCGACTGCTTTTTCTCTCTATGCACTGGGCTCGGTCCATACCTGCATTTCAAGCCCTAGGGTAAGGTTTTGTCCATTTTGAAGGATTTGTTGATTGTTTTGTTGTGGTGTTATACTTTTAATGCTGGAAAAGTTGATTATATTTACATATGATCAGAGGTGACAAAAGTGTAAATTTTTTAGTCAGTGTAAGTACACATTTAAAAAAAAAAAGTTGAAGTACTGATTCAAGCTCTGAGATGCAGGAAAAGAGTAAGAGTAAAATGCACTTCAATATTTATAGCAACTGTTTCTTTGCAAACATTCTGAATCTCGCATCATTCGTGTCAGCATTTTGCCATTTTTTCCTTTCTCTTGTCTGTTTGGTATTGTTATATCTTTTATGTTACTATGTCTGTGTTACTTTGCACTGCTCTGTACACCAAGTGGTCATCTTTTCTGTGGTATTGTTCCATCTATGTAGGGTGAAATTAGTTGGGAAAAAGGCATTATGATGCAATTAAATAACCAAAACATCCTTCTGAATGAATTAAAAACAGACTTGTTTATTAATATAAGGAGCAGAGAGGACATATATTTATGTAGGAAGTTATCCAAGTGTAGATACTGCATATTTACTACATTTTTATACATATTTATAGATGTCTAGAAAACTTTATATTCAGTGACTTCTGCCTTTTCATGTGACTGATTCCTTTTTTCACATGTTATGGATGAGAAGAAGATGAAGGAAAATGAAAGTGCATAGAAATAAAAATTCTTATAAATAGCAGTTTATTTTTTAGGACCATACAATTCTTTGCAATAAATTAATTTGATGTCATTTTGTCTTCCAGCGGTCAAGACAATGACATTAACTTGATGAAAGCCTGCTGGAATGAGCTGTTTGCCCTGGGCCTGGCACAGTGCTCCAACATTATGAATGTTGGTACCATCCTAAGTGCCATTATCAACCATTTGCAGACCAGCTTACAGGAAGGTAGGAGGGCTCTTCTTTTACGTGCCTGGAGGGTTTAACATCTGAATACAGTTTCAAAAGCACAGTATGCTGCCCTTCTGGTTTCTAAGCTTCTGTAGTAAAGGTCATAAGTTTTGATTGTCATGTTTATTTCTGCTTGTCTCCATTAATATTTTTCTCTTCTAACTTTGTATTTATCTCCTGCAGAGAAGCTCTCCCCTGAGCGAGTAAAACTAGTAATGGAGCACATTTGGAGGATGCAAGAGTTTTGTAATAGCATGTCCAAACTCTCCCCGGATGCTTATGAATATGCTTACCTCAAAGCCATCGTTCTCTTTAGTCCTGGTATGTGTGAATTGATTGAGAATAACAAAATTAAAGTTTATTTTCAAGTCTTCATCTCTTTTTAGGCCAGAATCAATAAAAGAGCCTGCATAAAATAAAGACCAATTGTAGCAATGTAGAATCATGTCTGATTTCATGTTTTTGGATCAGATCATCCAGGTATAGACAATACTTCACAGATAGAGATGTTCCAGGAGAAAGCCTACATGGAGCTTCAGGACCATGTGACCAGAACCTACCCAGAAGACTCCTATCGGTCGGTAAACTTTACCGTTGGGCTACAGTACAGGCCAAAAGTTTGGACACACCTTCTCAATCTTCGCATTTTCTTTATTTTCATGACTATTTATGTTGTAGATTCTCACTGAAGGCATCAAAACTATGAATGAACACATGTGGAATTATGTACTTAACAAAAAAGTGTGAAATAACTGAAAACATATCTTATATTCTAGTTTCTTCAAAGTAGCCACCCTTAGCTCTGATGAGCTAAGGGTGGCGGCTGTGAACTCTGGGGGCTGTGGCGCCTTCTCTCACTGGGGTCCGCTCCTTTCTGGTGGGTGGGGGTCCCAGTTGGCCCTCTCCCACTAGTTGGGATGCAGGGCTGTGTTGCTGGTGCCTGGTCGCCGGGGTCGGCGGCTGCCTCCTGGTGCGGATGGCTCCCTGAGACAGCGCCTCCTAAATTGATGTTTTACTTTTACTTGTACATTTTTGTTCTGGTCTACCCGTGCTCAGTCAGTCTTCTTAAGTATGTGTGAGCTTGTGGGTTTGCATGTATATGTGTGTGTGGGTGGGGGGCGGTACTGATTTTTAAACTGATATCTAAAGCACTTTGTGCTGCAGTTTTTAATGTATGAAAAGTGCTATATAAATAAAGATTATTATTATTATAAATTATGCAAATTACGATCAATAATGAATCGGCTGCGTCCAGTGCGTTTTGAATCTAATCAGCAATCGGTCGGATGTTACCGAGCGGTTTCCTGCAGGATTTTTCAAATATTATAAAAACGACGCGAAATACTGAAAAACGGCCAAATTCTGTGGCACTTTTAAGGCTTATTAGCCCCTTAACTCTCTGGCACTTAAAGAGTTAAAGTAATGATGGCCACTTGTTTCTCTTTACTTAGCTGATTGGTTCTCGCCATAATATGTATTCTAACAGTTGTCCAATAGGGCTGTCAGCTGTGCATCAACCTGACTTCTGCACAACACAACTGATGGTCCCAACCCCATCAGTAAGGCAAGAAATTCCACTAAGTAACCCTGACAAGGCACACCTGTGAAGTGAAAACCATTTCAGGTGACTAACTCTTGAAGCTCATCAAGAGAATGCCAAGAGTGTGCAAAGCAGTCATCAGAGCTAAGGATGGCTACTTTGAAGAAACTAGAATATAAGATATGTTTTCAGTTATTTCACACTTTAAGTACATAATTCCACATGTGTTCATTCATAGTTTTGATGCCTTCAGTGAGAATCTACAATGTAAATAGTCATGAAAATAAAGAAAATGCGAAGAATGAGAAGGTGTGTCCAAACTTTTGGCCTGTACTGTACATTTTGCTAGCTCAGATTTGAGATGTAATGAAAGATAAAAACCCTTTGTTCAAGGAGAATTTCTAACTAGAACTGCAAGCAGTTATGAACGGGGGCCAAGCCTCCCCTCCCACTCAGACCCCAGGCCCCATGGAGCCCACAGAAGTCGGCCCCGAAGGACGACGGTCTGGGGCTGAGCGGGTAGAGGCTGTTGTCAGTGGCTGAGACTCCCAAGAGAATTCAAGAGTAATGCTGTACTGTAGATCAGTTAAAAAGAAATTAAAAGCGTTGGTTATGTTTGATATCACTAGTCTACAACTAAAATTATTTCAGAATAAATGTAGCGAAACCAAATTTTAGTCACTAAATCATAGAAAATTCTGTCAAAGTGCCTGTTGACTTTAGTTTTTCAAGATGCAGTTTTGGGTCAAAAGGTGAAATTTAATAAATTAGTTTGAGCCTTCATTTCTACTTCAAAACACTCTTTACATTAGAATACATTCACTTTTCACATCACCTCTACTCCAACGTTTATACATTCACTATATAAATGTATATAAATCCATTATTTAATAAGACTTTCTTTTTAGAAATTATCCAACCAGCACTTTCTTGTTTGTTTTCTAACTCATCATATCAAACTATGTATTTAGCACATTTTACCTCTGAAGCAGATAATTTATACAAAAAAGAATTAAAATTATAGACCGCTGTAAGCAACCAGGATCCAGGGTACTTTCTGACAAAGTGGGACTCAGTTTTCTAAAACATGCCTCTTTTTTATGTTTTTCAAGAGACTGTAAGGAATGGGAACAGTTGCTTGTACCAACAATGTAGATTTACAGAGCAAACAGATTTTGGGACACCATTTTATTAAGCAAGATGCAGGAAAAACTAACTGGTTACAGGTATTCAGTCAATATATGAATGAAATTTATTTTCATAAAGGTTGATGCATATGTTGTGTTACTCCTTACCTTTAAACAAATGAAAACAATTATGGGGAGGATATCAATATGAGAGCAGTATCAGCAAAATTTGGCTCAAATAGACTGACTTTGACTACATTTTCTGTATTAAAATCAACAATACTTAATTTCCAGCAGTGTTTTTTTTTTACATGGTGATATTGGCTATCTTCTATCAGCTTTATATTATTACATCATCTGTTAAAAAATCTACAAATGGTCAACCTCCTAAGACATCTGTTCAGGGTAGTAACACAGAAGAATTGTTCTGTTTAGTTGATTTAAACCACAGGTGTCAAACATACAGCCCCTGGGACAAAATCAGCCCGCCAAAGGGTCCAGTCTGGTTGTGGGATGAATTTGTTATTGCAAAAAATTTCACTCAAGATATTGTCAGTCATTTTAGTTCAGGAGCCAAATTCAGCCCAGTTCAATCTCAAGTGGATCAGACCAGTAAATTACTATCAAAATAACATAAATAATGAAAACTCCAAATTTTCTTTGTTTTAGTGTAAAAAAGTAAAATTGCATGAACATGTTTACGTTTACAAACTATCCTTTCACAAAAAATGTGAATAACCCGAACAAAAATGAACAACCTGAAATCTTTTAAGAGCATGAAGTGCAATTTTAACAATATTCTGTCTGTTGCTAAATGTTTTGTGTATATGTAGATCCACTGTGATCTATAAGTTGTAATGAATATGTGCAAATGAGAAGCTGAGGTATAATATTGTTGCACTTATTTTTCTTAATTTCATTTGGTTCATGGTTGTTCATGTTCACATTTTTTTAAAGGATAGTTTGTAGATGTAAACATTTTCATAATATAATTCAACTTTTTTCACTCTAAAAACATAGATGTTGGACATAAAAATGTTTGGAATTAACATTATTTATATATTGTTATTATTTTACTGGTCTAGCCAACTTCAGATCATATTGGGCTGTATGTGGCCCCTGAACTAAAATGAGTTTGACACTCTGATATAGACTTGTGACGTGTTGGAGTTATAGTGTACATGTGTCAATTTGCTGTCTCATTTCTTGCAGGTTATCAAAGCTGTTACTGCGTCTTCCCGCCCTCAGACTCATAAGTGCTGCTGTCACAGAGGAGTTGTTTTTCGCTGGGCTCATTGGGAATGTGCAGATTGACAGCATCATTCCTTACATCCTCAAAATGGAGTCCACCGACTACAACAGCCAGACGGTCTCTGGGGTCTGATGCGCTGTGCCATTTTTAAAACCAACAACAGACATTATGAAATTTGACAGCTAACCAATCAGAGCGCTCCAAAGACTGGTCACCGAGTGATCACATGATATTGCACTTGTGGCACAGCAAACTACGGGAATTACTCATTCTCTTCTACTTTCGGATTCTAGTGACTCCTCACAAAGAAGACAGGTAAAGTTCACACCAGTGTCCAGGGAGCCTTCCAGTACAGGCCCATTTGGGAATAAACACTTGAACCTTGCATCATAGATTGTGCTTTTTATTGTACATAGTATTTTATGCTCCATTGCTTCCAAGTAACTCCTTTTTCTGCAGATTTTATTTGTATTTTGAAGGAATCAGGACAACTTGTTTTTCACCGCTTTCCTAAATGTTCATGCTCTTTTTATTTTGTAATTATTATGAGGAAGATTTGTGTCATAATGTGAATTGATTTGTGGATGTTGTTATTGTTAAAGGTTATAACCTTTATTTCTTATCTTCTCGCCCATCCAAAGGATAAGGTCAGCATCAGTTGTCAAATATTTGACAAAATGTGCATCTAAAGTAACAATGTAAATATATTTGTATATAGAATGCACCAAGAAGGCTGCAGCGGGCACTTGGTATTTCTGGTATTCTGCCTTCTGGAAAAAATAATGTTGAAAGTTATTTGAAAATAAAAACAAAATGAATTTGATTGCCAGTATTTGGTGTTTGAGAGGATCAAGTTGAGCTTTTCAGGCTTCATCTGCTGCCATTTGTTTCCATAAACATTTTACAAATCACATCAAGGCAATAAAATGTGCAAAGGGTGATGTGTTTGACCTGTGTTCAGTCATGAAACAGTAGGTCAGTGCTCTGCATTTAACAGGCTATCTGTGTTGATGAAGGAAAGAGATTTTTTGTGATGTTCATTTTTTCACTTCCATTCTGAATCTTTACTTTGTTTTTTTTTTTTTTTTAATTAATCCTTAAATCCCTGTCAGACTTTGTGTCTGTCGGAATGTACATGATACATCTTTAAAACTAATATAAAAATATAATAATCAGTATAAAACATTGTCAGGTCAATGATGAAACCCTAATGATTCAGTCACAACAACAAAAAAAAATGTCAAACCCAACCATCATTTAGTGACTGGACAAAAGGACTGGACACCCACCCTTTGAATACTATTTTTGTCAATGATAAATTCATCAATTTGAACTGATTACTATATTTAACACAACTGATAATATTTAAAGTAAATCTGAAGATAATTCAGAGCTGTTGATGAAGGAACCTAATCTTGAAATGACTCGGATGAGGCATTTCTGGACCTATTTCGTGTCTAAATACGTTTTTGTTTTATCAGACTTATTTATATATACTTGAGCAAAGTAAATACCAGCTGAGAAAGTATTTTTTGCTCCGCTTAGTCCACTCTGAACCAATAATTAGCAGCAAAAACACAACACCAAACACTAATTAGTGTGAAAATAAGGTGCAACTAAACTTGGACAAGTCACCGTAAAGCTGAATCCAAGAGAAAAGCAGATAAGCTGTTGCAGAGAAGATGGCTTTTCTATCAGATATACACTCTTCATCAACTTTATTAGGCACACTAGTGTAACTCTACTTACATGCAAACATCCAACAGGCCAATCGCATGTATCGCAAGTCAGTGCATTTCATTAGACATTATCAAGACAATCTGCTGGAGTTAAAAACTAGTCATCAGAATGAAGAACATAGGTGGTTTAAGTGACATTGAATGAATATCTGATGTGATTTTTTTTCCATGAAGCCTTCTGTAGGATTTACCGAGAATGGGCCAAAAATAGTGAGAGGCAGTTCTCTTGTGAAAATGCCTTAGTCCTACAATTAAATCCCAATCCTAAGCCAAATTTTAACTAATTTGAAAGTCTTAGCTTTCCCCACCCAACCGATAAAACACTTCAGTCTATGCTATTTGTTGTAGTGTACTGTGTTCCTGGTCCATATACTGAATTTTTATCAGAGTTGCTGAGTTCGTAGCCATTCTAGTCCTTAAAACTGATAAAGTAATTGTTGGTGACTTCAATATTCATGTAGACAATGAAAACGACAGCCTCAGTAATGCATTTATGTCATTACTAGACTCGATAGGCTTTAGTCAGTGTGTTCACAAACACACTCACCGCTTTATCACACCTTTGACCTAGTCCTGACCTATGGTGTGGAACTTTTTATTATTCAGTGATCCCCTTCCTGCCAAAAATGTTTATATGTATATATTTATCAGATCATGCTGTATCTAAATTTAAGGATGAAATCCCAACAGCGCTTGATTCCACATCTGAATTTCACAGAAAATTCTTTCTCCATCTCAGTCAATTTTAATCCATCTCATCTTTGATGAGTTTGTTGATAGCACAGCAGACTCTCTGTGAAAAACATTAGATCTAATCGCTTCACTTAAAAAGATTATAAAACAAGGGAACAAGGGAAGCAGGCTCCCTGGTTCAATTCTTATACCTGCCAATTAAAGCAACTAACCCAAAAATCTGAGAGAAAGTGGTGCTCTCTTTGAACTGGAAGAACACCATTCAACCCGGCAGCATAGTTTAAATAAATACAGGAAGGGACTTTGTTCTGCTAGAGCAGCTTATTACTCATCACTGATAGAGGAAAATAAGAACAATCACATGTTTCTTTTTAGTACTGTAGCCAGACTGACAACTGACTGACTGACTTCTACCTGTTAAAAGGAAGTTTTTCCTCGCCACTGTCAACCAAGTGTTTGCTCCTGGAGGATTCTATTGGGTGTCTGTAAATTGGCTTAAGAGCCTGGTTTTGACAAGCTCTAAATGTAGTGTCATGAGATAACTTTTGTTTTGATACGGCGCTATATAAATACAATTTGATTGATTGAATTTATTGGATGGTTTTTCATCTTCATTTGGTTTAGTCCTGCAGAACTGCAAAAACATACAGAAATGGATGCCATCTTCAAGGTAGTAAAAGTTACTAATGCACTAAACTAACAACCTTTCATATATGTGCCCCAGTAACTGCAAAAATACAGACTGGAGGTCATGTTTGACTCATCAGATACTGTTCCGGGTAAAGCCTTCCTCAGTTCTCTCTTCATCTGCATTTGCTCTTGATCAGGAACTTGGTGTTTTTCTGGGTTTCACTCTGCTGATTTATCAGGCCATTGTGTTTCCTGGAACCCACCCACCCCTACTTCTATTAACTCTGCAGGTTGTTTACATGTTCCCGTTGAATTAATAATGCAAAATCTGTATCCTAGCCCAGGGACTTATTGTTGTGCTTTGTAAGTGACGTAAAAGGAGGAAGATGTTGCAGAGGTGACTAGACTTTCAGTGTGTTATTAGTCAATCAATTTTTCAGTAGGGCTCTGCGAATATGGGCAGTGGCTGTAAGCGTTCTTTAGCCGTAGTTACCCTGTGAATGTGTCCAGCTGATTAAAGGCACTGATAACAGCATTAAAGCTTGATGACTCAAATGATATTGTCTGCTGCTGTTTTTAGAAGCCCATTGTGAAGTACCTCCTAGTTGTCTGCACAGCCTTGTCATATCACTATCACCTGTTAGAGCAGCAGAGCTTAATATACAGGATGTCCCATAAGTCTCCATACATAGGAGACATAATACATATGGTTCTAACATGTATTTCTTTATATTTCTTCTTTATAGTTCTTCAGCAGTGGAGGACACGCATAGAAATGTGTTCCCGACAAAATGGCAGTCATATAGAACATATTATATAAATGAAAATAGTTTATGTCAAGAAACGTTTATTTTTCCTATGTATGGAGACTTATGGGACACCCTGTACAGTGTATTGATGCACTGTGGACTGTTTAATCGGCCCAAACATAAAGTGTATTCATTCATGTCTGCTCCTAAATCCCCCAAGACTAATACCACCTGAAAAAACAAACACCAATTGTCTGTATCTATAAAAGTTAAGTAAGTCATGGTGCAACACAAGCTTATGTGTTCACAGTTTGGTGGATTAGCTCATTCCAGGCTGAAAGAACGTGAATTAAAGCGCTAGTTGGACTGTTCCCATGACCTGTCTGGTTTGACAGCTTAAGGGAAATTAGTTTAAACAAAGAGAATGAGCTGGATGGAACAAAAAATGCTTACATTACTACAACTACAAGTAAGTAGTTGGAACAGTATGGAAAAGCAGTGGAATTAGAATGCACCGGATTACATGTTTTGTCTGGTCAACTTCATTTTATGTAAGATTCAGGCTGCAATACATTCAAGAAACGTGTGCAATTCAGGACTAATAATGACTTCAAATAATGAAAAAAAAACCCCAACAACAACAACAACAAGATTTTAAGCAGGTGATGTAAATAAGTGAATATAATCATCAGCCCTAAAGAAGTATCCAAGAAAGCTGTAGGCCTTCAGGAGCCAAGGTGGTCCAAGGACCACCAGTTTGACAACAAATACATGAGAACATTATTGAAATTATCAAAATCAATCTTCCCCAAAGAAAGACAGAAAGATTTAAATATTTGAGCCTCTATGGTGCAGAAGAGACTGAAGACATTGATGAATCTGAGTGGATTTCAGTGTGTAAAGAGCAACAGTTCAGTGCTAAAATGAACACGGTCATGATCTCTGATCCCTCAGACACGGATGTGATAGAACCATATGGGCCAGGATTATTGTGTGGAACCTTTGTCAAGCTCTACCTAAAATAAAAACAAGTACATTATTTACACAATATTAAGTAGAAAAACAAGGTAAGTCAAGTCAAGGCAGATTCCAATTACAAAATTCAGCAGAAAAGCATCAATAATATAAAACATTTTAATCATTGTCTCAGCCATTTTCAAATTATTAAGAACAGAGTAAAATTATTCATGATAACAAGTCCTTTGGATAATTAAGACAGGTATTCATTACAAACTGGAGAACATTATAACTATTACATTATTTCATAAAGTTATGTATACGCTACTGTTTGAGCAAAAGGTTTGAACAGATAGATTTATCACAAGTTGATTGGAGTAGGCCATTGGAGTAGGTTTATACTTTCAACCATACCTGCCATATAAAAGGGTGCCTGTAGTAAATTTTCATTGGTAGCTATTTCAAAAGATCACGTATAATACTCACGATTCCGTGGAGTAACTTACGTTATAGCCGTTACGTTATACGTTATAGCAAGTATGCGACTACTAATTTGCTGCTCCATCAGTCTGGCATGGTCAGTCACATGTTGCCTCCTTCACAGGCTGTTCCAGCACCTAGTGACGTAGGGTCGTTGTATCGTCCGATCAGCTGGGCTGCGATGGACTGGTCACTGACCCCATGCAGTAGACACCAGTCTAAAATGACACATTATCGGCCAGTGCAGGGTCGCGTCCCTGGGACAATGGTGGAGCGCAAAGCTTAGGGGTGCACAAACAACAAGCTTGAACATGTGCTTTCTACTCAATCTTGCTGCTTTTTTTTTTTTAAGGTTAATTTTCCTTAGCATTTGCTTATGTTTTGTGTTCGCTGGCTTTCACAACATTAAATCGTAAAGTAATAAATGGGCACAATCTGAGTTGGAAAATATTACCAAAACACCAAACAACAGAACATTTCAGAAATTTAGATGAAGAGTATTCAAGAATATTATTTTCTATGAGCATAAATATTGGAAAAGGAAAATGAACTAAGAATGCCAAACACTGAAACAGTTTTGTTTTTATTTGATAATGCAAATAAACCCTGAAGACAAACACATTATGATAACTAATAAAGTAAAAAAGTTACATAATTGATCCTCATAAAATTGTGATCCTAAGGTTACTTTTCTTCTTTCAGTGTGCTGAAAGAGTTAACCCGTCCTCGTCCGGACACACACACACACACACACACACACACACACACACACACACACACACACACACACACACACACCACACACACACACACACACACACAGATAGGCGGAGTTTGGTTCAGACACACAGTTTATGTGCCTTTCACGAGCCGGACTATGTTGTGTGTCCGTGTGAGCGTGTAGTGTGTTGGGGGGGTTGGAGTCACAACGGGGACTAAACATGGGTACGATGTTACATGTAAGAAGTAAACTGGTCCAGAACTGAAGATCCAGTGTCTTCGAAGTGTCCACACACGCGGGACTATGCCCAGCGCCACCGTGTCCGTGCGAAGTTTATCCGAAGTAGAGAAATACCTCATCGGCCGGATGGTGAGTGTCATGTGAGTGTATTTTGCAGGATTGTTGTATCATAAAGGTCTCGTAGTTTACCAGCGACTCATTATTGTCATTGTTTACTAAGTCTGCGTTGGTGGATACCAACAGATGCTCTGCGTAAAAGCGACGCACATCCAGGCGAAGATGTACGGGTTGTTTTTACGGAGATGTTGCGCTAAAACTCGAAAGTCTTTACAGTATGCTAGTATAAATTCTCAAAGGGTGTATTTCAGATAATGGGTCGATTGTCAAGACATTTGACGGGGACCCAGACGGGATCATCCGTCTGTGTAGCGTTCTATTGAAATCCCCTCCATAGATCTATCAGAAGGTTATTTCAGCGTTTGATCGATATGTTTTTGTCTTTAAAATGTCAGAGTAGATTAGAAAATCGCCATCGTCTTCTTGTTTCGTCCACATAACAGCGGGACAAAGAAGCTCACTTTCAGTAGAGACAATCTATTTTAGTCGATTTCCACTGAGAAATTCTGTGGTGTTGTTGTGGCGTTTTAGATATATTAATGAAACTCTTTGGCATTACTGAGACTCTTGTGAACCCTCACCATGTAAAGTCATCATTTCATGGCATTGTTTTTTCAGCAGCAGCAAAATAGCACATTGCATAAAACCTGCAAGTATGGACTAACCAAGTGCAAAAACCCCAAGAATTACTTTAAATAAACACATTAGTCTGTAACTTTAATGCTACACATTTCTATCTGTATAAATACAGCAGTTACACTAATATATGTGGGCAACTTAAAATGAGTGGTAACTGAGTAGGAAAGTTTGGACAGCACCGGTATCTAATGAGTGATCTGTAAACAGATTATTTGCCAAATTGCGATTGACCACAGTGAGAGATCATGAGATCCCCCCAGCCTTGCTTTGAAGGGCTAATTCATTACACTAAAATATTTTGTGGGAAAACCATTGAGCCTATACTAATTGAGTGACTAAGTGATTTTTGGAATCCCCCAACATACCTGCCTTTGAACTAGGTGTTTCACAGTTGAAACCAAAGAGTGGAACGTCCTTCTAGTGTACCCAAGAAGTCAGGCAAAGTCCCTCAGCAGGTTGTTTCTCTTTACGGTACATGTGTGACATCATGCATCCTGAACGGTAGATCTGCTCTGGCTGGTTTTAGCTCCTTTAAAACTCATCTGCTTCACTGTGAATAATTGCAGACACTTCAGGTAAGTGTAACACTATCTCAAATCAATGAAATAAATAATAATCTCCTTTGTTTAGAATAGAAAGTATTATACACAAATAGTATGAGCCTGCAAATTATACCAGTGTGTCTAAAGACCAGCAGTTGAAGGGAGCAGCTCTTCTGACTATTGGCAACCTTTAATACCTCTTGACAGAGTAATTAGCCTCGTATACATTTTTTCTTGACACAAATGACATTCTAGTTCCTCAAAAAAACCCAAAAAACATTGTGCAGCAGATATAGTGGGTTAGAGGCCAAAGATGATGCAACATCTCTGTTAGAGCGGCTCAACTTCCAGCCTTTAACCCTCAGTGGATGTGAATTCAGGAAAAGTTTTCTCAAATACATATATCATAATTATTATTTATCACAGGATAATTCTCTTTTGCTTCAGGTTTATATTTTTCACATTCTCAACTTAAAGAATTGACTTAAATGTTTCAAGGCTGCATGTTTAATCAAATTTTTATATCAGCCTGTGCAAAATACCAACCATACCATACCATACCATACCATATCATAACATACCATAACATACCATACCAACTTTATTTATAAAACACTTTAAAAACATTACAGTCGGCCAAAGTGCCATACATGAATCATAAAACAAGGGGAGAAAAACACAAAAAACGAAACAGTGATAACACAAGATGCAAAATGGGCGAAGTACAACAAAAGACACTCATCATAAAAACAAAGACAAATTCAAATCTGGCAAAAACAACATAGGGAATCTTAAAAAAAAAACAAAACAAAACAAAAAAAAAAACAACAAAAAAACATCCCACTCATTGATTAAAAGCCAACGAAAAAAAAGTACATTTTTAGATGTAATTTAAATGTGGTCCGAGACTGAGCCTGTCTAACTTCTAAAGGCAACTGGTTTCACAGCTTTGGGGCAGCAACAGAAAAGACACGGTCCCCATGAAGCTTCTTTTTAGCTTATGGGCCGACAGGCCGTAAGCTATTGTTGTCATGCGGCGTCCGTCGTCGTCGTCTGTCGTTGGCGTCTGTCGTCTGTTACGAAAATTTCAATCATCTTCTTCTCCGAAACTACAATTCCGATTGACTTCAAACTTGGTATACAGCTTCTTTATGATGATGTCAACAAAAATTAGTGAAATCATTTGGATCCGGATCTGATTCTGGATTTGGTGCCACTTTGAAAAATGTCCCCATTATAACAGATAGGAAGTGGATCGATGCAATAACTCAGTAAATATAAATGATACCAAGTTGAAATTTCTACAGTACAGCCCTGATGGGGAGATGACCAAAACATAATGTCCACATGCTGATCAGGATCTTCTTCTGGATCCGGGAACTTATGGAAAATTTAACATGGGCTGTTATGTGGAAAACATTTCAATCGTCTTTTTCTCCCAAGCTACGGTTCTGATTGACTTCAAACTTGGTATACAGCTTCTTTACGATGATGTCAACACAAGGTATTGAAATTATTTCGATCCGGATCTGATTCTGGATTTGGTGCCGCTTTGAAAAATTTTCCCATTATAACAGATAGGAAGTGGATTGATACAATAAATCACTAAGTATCAATGATATCAA
The DNA here is from genome assembly GCF_902148855.1 of Sphaeramia orbicularis. NCBI lineage: Eukaryota > Metazoa > Chordata > Actinopteri > Kurtiformes > Apogonidae > Sphaeramia > Sphaeramia orbicularis. The sequence goes on from NC_043962.1 coordinate 49,155,091, forward strand.
GTTGGAATTTGAATTTTTTACAGATCTGATTGGAATATGACCAAAACACGGGCTATTTCTGAAATATAATAAATACACATAACTGGGTGATAATGAATGGCATCTGGATACATTTCCCAAAGATTTTAATTTGGTCGGTAAGATACAGGGCCATTGGTCCTATTTTTAGTTTTTGGGACCACAAGCTGCAGCTGATCTACTGACCTGAGAGCACTAGAGGGGGTGTTGGGGTGGATCAGGTCAGACAGGTTGGAGGGGGCAAGGCCATTCAAACATTTAAAAGTAAATAAAAGAATTTTCAAATCAACTCTAAAATGCACTGGCAGCCAATGGAATGAAGCTAAAACCAGCGAGATATGTTCATGTTTCTGTGTGCCTGTTAAAAGCCGAGCTGCAGCATTTTGAACAAGCTGCATTTTCGCTCAAACCAGCATAAAGTGCATTACAATAGTCGAGTCTAGTAATCACAAAAGCATGGATCACAGTTTTAAAATGATCCCTAGACAGAATTGATGTAGCTTTCCAAAGTTGTCTCAAATGAAAGACACTAGACTTGACCACACCACTAATTTGTCGGTCGAATTTAATATTGGGGTCTATTTTAACACCCAAATGCTGCGATATATCCAGTTTTGAGTTTAATTCTGCCCATTGTCCAATTCTGAAAAATGCTACATCTGACATCGGCTGGGATAGAGGCGATCAGTCTCTGAGTGTTCAGGTATGGATGTTAGACTGGAGTAGTTCATGGACATCTGTAAAACAGAATGACAAGACACTGACGCAGTACCATGTGCAGCTCTGAGAGGTACTTTGAGTTTTTTTTCTGCTTTTATGACTGAATAAACTCTGGCCTAAAAATCAATATTCATCTAAATGTGCGCTCTATGTTGAATATTTTTGCAACTTTTTATTGTTGTCATGAAGTCTTTTTGTAGATGGCATGAAAAATTAACACTTAATAAAGAAAATGAAGGAAATTAACACTAGATGACAAACTTAGGGACAGCAGCTTTGTTATTGTCTTGATGCATGTTTTTTGGTCTTTTATGTGTTTCTTTAATTCATTGTTTTCATCCTGTTATGTCTTAATTGGTAAAATTTGCATTTGTAAGACGCATCCTTGATTTCTTTGAGAACAAAAATTACAATAGTATACTTCACTTTCCATATTATTAAGCTACCAGATGGAACAAAAGCCCACCACGTCTACATAATTCTAAACCTTTTATATTCTACCAAAAGTCTTGAATCACTAATAATGTACACTTTCTTGTTCTCTTTTTGGTTTCTAAAGTTTGTTGTGGCTAATGAGCTGCCTGATTCTTCTTGTGTCATTGGGTCTATTCCCTTTCTTGGTCTGAATCAGTACTTTGGCTATAACCGCATATCTGTCTTAATTGAATCCCATTCAATACTCAGTCCATGGGGGCAGGCAGATGCTGGGAGTGTTAATGGGCTATTGATTCAGTCTTGGACCAGCTTTATGTCCATCTGTGTGATAACAGGAAATACATCTTAAGCAATTCAGGCAGCCAATCTCCAGGGAAGCCTTACAGGAAACTCAAGGCTTAAAAGTCTGCGGCTGGTTTTGTCCTCTTTTCATTGTGATGAAACACACACAAATTAAACTCCAGTGAAATGTTTTGCAACCAAACTGCCGCAGTATAAGGAGCTGAAAGATGCTGATGAGAGGAGGAGGAGGAGGAATGTTTGGATGGAGTACAATCAAAGATGTACGCCCCTGTTGTTCTTACTCCCTGGTTCTTTTCCATCTCTCGGTGCAAGCCCTGAGTGGGTGACTGTTTGCATTCATGAGGATCAGCTGGAAGGAATACCAATAAGCACTGCAGGCTTCTTCCCCTCTGTGGTTCTGTTCTCTGCTGAAGGGACGGTTTTGTTCCATCTCGATGAGCGTACCAGCACTACTGCCCCATGAGTGTGTTTATTTGGCGTGCACAGTGATGATGACAGGGAGAACACTACATAATTCCCCTTTGCACCAAACACCATGGCCTCATCGCTCTGATCCGATTTCGTCCAATCGGTGCCAACACCTGTGCTTGTGTCTATGTTTGCATGAGCAGACCTACATCATGGTGGTTTTATCAGATTACAGCTGGTTTTAGGAATGTCACTTCCTGGTTAAAGGGATAATACCGTCCCTTCCTCTATGCAAGTGTCTGTGGTTTGACTACTAAAAGTGAAGGACCAGCAGAGCAAGAAACCATCCTGAACCAGTTTCTATTTCACTAGTACAGTTGTTATTTAGAACTCATGGCAAAAGGGTAATTACTGTAGTTGATAATTGTCACAAAAGTCGTATATAAGCCTTTGTCTTTTAAATTTAAGACTGATATTTGATCCTGAGTGAAAGTCCTAAAAAACATTCCTTAAAAAATTATGTAGAATATGAAGCAAGACACATCCTGGCAAAGACTCACCTGTCTACATTTGTCTACTTCTGGTCCAGTCAGTCACTGCAGTTTTGGAATCCTGTCTACATGGCTGCATCTCTCTCTATAGATGAGCAACATCTAACATAATTCTCCTCATTTAAAAATTCTTCTTTCTCCTATTCTTTTCAGCTCACTGGCCAATAGGCCATGAGCTATTGTGAAGGCTGTGTGTCTAGCATTATCTTCGGCATTGTCTTCATTGTCATTGTCTCTGTTGTCGTCATCTTTGTCTTTAGTAATTTTTTCAAACATCTTTCCCAACAAAACTACTGGCCAGATTCATTTCAAATTTTCTATGTGGCCTCCTTGGGACAATGTCTACAAAGTTTGTTCAGGGTTTTGAGAATTTAGATTTTTGATGTTTTGACAAATTTTTGAATTAAAAATTTACCTTTACTTATAATGGGCCATATTTTGATGGTTTATAACTTGGCAATGATAGTTACTATTGAGCACTGATAGGAAGTCATATATGGACTTTCATTTAATTAGTTGAGTTATTCTCCAGTGACACCATAGGTGTCAAGTAATGAAGTACAAATACTTTGTCACATTACTTAAGCAGAAATTTTGGTTATCTATACTTTACTGTAGTAATTATTTTTCAGTCGTCTTTTTACTTCTACTCCTTCATTTTTAAAAATAGTCTCATTGCTCCTTTTGGTTTGTACGCAGTCCTTCGCACCTGCACATGACACAAATCATGTCACACTCCAGAAAGGACATAGCAGACGTATGTAGCATAGTATGAAGGTGCCCATGGCAGAGACTCAAGAGAACTCAAGCAAAATGTCCCAACTACTGTACTGCATATAGACAACCATACAAGGGTAATTGTTACCAAGCCTGTCCTAGGTACATCAATTTTCTTGTCCAGTTTTGTGATCTTATACCTGTTGTCCTCACAGATTCCTGCAGCTAAGCTTGGATGTACATTTACATTCCAATAAAGATTATTGATAACATGCCTCTGAAGTTTGACTTTTTGCACCATTACAATACTTACAGGTAACTAGTCATCATATCTTCTGCTCCATGAAACACATGCTAATGCTCACTAGTACACATATATAGTTCTTTAATACATTTGCAGTGTACTAAAATGCGTTCATTTTCAATGGGCATATATGCAGCTGAAACAGGTAGCCTAGTGCATCCCAAATTTTTAAACATTAACATTTTCATATAACATTATAGTCATTATGGCCTTTGAAAAATGTTTTTTGGGAGGTGGGATAGTGCACTATAAGCCCCTGTGGCACCACCTAAGCTTTTGTCTGAATGGTATTTTTTTAATTCTTACATTTACTTTTATACTTTAGTTTTGAAACCAGTGCTTTTACATTTTTACTTGGGTAAAAAGCTTGAGTTGATACTTCATCTTCTACAGAAGTCTTTTTAAACCCTAGTATCTGTACTTCTACCTGAGTAATGAATGTGAATACTTTTGATACTCTGAGTGCCACCCACTTCTTGTAGGAGATTGATCTCCTACATCAAGACCATTGGACTCTAACAGAGACAGAACTTGACAACCTCACAAATTCAACTTGTTGATTACCTCCGCCAAGGAGGTTATGTTTTTGCCAGGGTTTGTTTGTTTGTTTGTCTGTCCGTTAGTGTGCAACATAACTCAAAAAGTTATGGACAGATTTGGATGAAATTTTCAGGGTTTGTTGGAAATGGGATAAGGAAGAAATGATTACATTTTGGTGGTGATCGGGGGTGAGGGGGCCCATGGGGGGGGGCCACTGATCAGCCTTGGCGGAGGTCTGCGCTCTCCGAGTGCTTCTAGTTCTTGATAGAACAGGCCTTGTTTTTTTTTTTTTTTTTTACGACAACAGCAAATTTCCTGTGATTGTTCTGAAAATTTAAATAATCCAGAAAGTGTTTTCAGACTCCTTGTGAACTGATCCAGATCAAGCTCACCACTTTAGGTCAGATCAAAGAAACTCTGACGGATTCACACCAACTGCACCAACAGACCTCAGTTCCAAAATTAAGCCACTGTAGAATTGTATTGAAATTGTTGTAGCACTGACAGCCACTCGATGCTGTTCCCATAGACTTACATTGAACTTACATTGAAGAAGTAATACTCATTCAGGTCTCATCTGTTTCATTTTCATCCTCTAAAAGATGATCCAGTCCATTTATGCGTACATTTTTCCTTTGTTTATAAGATCACAAGCCAAATAGAAGGTTTGATGCATGTCATGTTGGACTTTGATTGACAGGTTTCTGTATGACAGCTCACCTGCTGAGTCAGGCTTAGCATTAGCTAGGGCTGCAACTAATGATAATTTTAACAATCGATAAATCTGTTGATTATTTTAATAACTACCGTTCTTTCCAACTATAAGCCGCACCTGACTATAAGCTGCACTCACCCAGTCTCCAACGTCTCACCATCGCGTCATTGATGCCAGAGTTACGTGCAGCAGCTCTACGTCAGCCGGATCGATCGTTAGCCGAGAAAACATAAATTAACTGCATCATTTTAGAGCCGCGGGTTCACAGTGTGTGGAAAAAAGTAGCGGCTTATAGACCAGAAATTATGGTAATCAATTCATCGGATAAACACAAAAGGCTCAGTTCTTAAAGATCAGTATTTAACCTAAAGCAATATAGGCTGCAGACAAATCACTACATCCCCACAATTGCTTTGGGTATGATTAGTGAGCATTAGTTTGCTCCCTAGACTTGTTATGGCTAGAGACTAGCTAGCTATAGTCTTCAACCAGCTCTGGTTATAGGCTGTCAAACTAGCATTGTAAGTATTAGTTCCAGTCAACGATAGGTAACGTTAGTCTGGTGGCCTGATAAACAGAGATGGATGAAAACATTATAATTATGACAATAGTGTCTAACTAGCTAGTGGGCTAAAGTAAACACGACACGTAGGCTATCTTAAGCTAGGTTCACATTATGTTTGCAGTGGCCACGGCAGCCCCGTTTGCACGGAACATAGTGCGCCGTGGGATTTTGGCCATTTTTTTCTCCATGTTCAAGTTTTGTTACATAAATGACGCACTACGTTTTGGGCAAATGGGCTGGCCACCGCTAACATAATGCAAACCTAGCTTTAAAAAACTGTCCCAGCTTCCGAAGCCTCAGCCATGTTGCTCTGTGTTTTCCTCTGTTACACTACACAGTGTGTGGGCATGCCTCAATTTGAATGTGCTCAAGACCCAACAGATTGACTGCTGAATTTGTTGCCAACTCTTAAGAATCGATTTGGATTGATTCGTTGTTGCAGCACTAGCATTAGCTCACCTCTGACACCATGGGTCATGTAGTTTTGCTCATTTTGTCCATGGTTACTTGTGGCTCCAAATAACCAATGTGGTGATGGACAAATTGCAAAGTACGGGCTTTAAAACAGCAGTTCAGAAACAAACAAGTGACATCAGAGTTCCTCTGTCCAATAATTATGTACACTTTATAGTCTAGAGCAAGGGTCCCCGGTCCCCGGACCGGTACCGGTCTGTGGATCATTTGGTACCGGGCCGCACAGAAAAAACATTGTGGTTAATATTAAAGCAATTTTTTCCATTAGTCTTGCGGAGATTTTATTTTGAAAAGCGACCATTTCTGCCCTCACCTCACAACTGCTCTTGACTCTGGCACGCCATTTCATGAATCAGTAGTAACACAAGCTAAAGAAATGGGCCAAAAACAAAGTTCACTGGAGAACTTTTTCAGGAAGAAATGAGGAAACAGTGAGGCTGCAGAAGGGTCACAGACTGCCTGCAAACAGAAGGCTGCATTTATAAGGAAATACCATGATTCCTGCCTAAGTTACAGGTTCATCACAACAGGTGACACACAAGCGCCTCAAACTGCTCCGTCACATCAGTCCATGTTTGAGACAACTTCAAATCCCTTTCCATTCTGGATTAAAGTCAAAGCAGAATACGCGGATATCGCCACAAAAGTCATGAAAGTCCTTCTTCCGTTTCCGATCTCATATATTTGTGTGGCTGGGTTTTCTGCGATGACAGTCAACGAGACAAGAATCCAGAGTAGACTGGATGTATGGAACACAATTGGAGTGTGTGTCTCCCGTCACCCCCAGATGGGACCATCTAGTTGCAGGGAAACAAGTCCAGGGTTCCGACTGATTCTGCATTAGGGTGAGTTGATATTATACTGTAGAATCATTGTAATTGTCTGATATACAGTGTAAGTGTTTCAGATCACATGCTCTGAACTGAGAAAGGTTTTTGTTATTGGAACCCCCACACCTCTACCCAGTCTGCGGAAAATTTTCATGCATGAAACCGGTCCATAGTACAAAAAAGGTAGGGGACCACTGGTCTAGAGGACGATTCACATTTGCAAATTTGGCTCATATCAAACTGGAAAGTTTTGGTCCAATCACGGTAGGGTTGTGCTTAGTACATATTTTGTTTATTTTCTTAAAAAAAAACAACAACAAAAAAATCAATCTGAGTTCTCATTTGACAAGACGAAAGCGATATGAAGACAATAGAAAAGTAACAGTCAGCTGAAGAATTTTTGATATAATACAGCATCTGATGGTAGATTCTTTGCATATGAAGATCACTGAGTGTTCTGTCTGTTCAAGGCAGGGGTTCTGGTGGCTGAACAGGACCTCCTGCTTTCCCTCTCTGATGCTAGCGATTTACAGTTGTGATCAGTGCCTGCTGTTGCTTCATTTGGACCTGGTAACGTCAGTGTGGAGCTGTGTGCTGTGTTTGCAGTTGGCATTCTGGAGACATTCATGCGCATGAATTGTGAGACCACTGCAGTTGTTGCAGCATCAACATGGCCTTGATGCCATGCCATTTATTCAGCCAATGTCATCCCCAACCCTCACCCAAAATATTTGACTGAGAACATATTTTGCATGAAATAAGCTAACTTTGACTTTATGAACAAGTAATAAGTAAGTAATAAATCAAATAATCAAATGAATAAATAAAACTGAATTAATGAAAAAATGTGGAACATTCATTTAACAATCTTGGTGGGAGTGATTTTTAAGAAGCCTATTTTTCAACTACTATCTTCCTTCATAGCCAGTATTTCCAGTTAGAAGCCCAATATCAGCCATTGGCCATTATCTGTGCTAATTTGCACAAAGTGCAATAGTTTATCAATCACTAGATTAATTGGTTTATCACAAGAAAAATGCAATGATTTGTGGTTTTAAACTCTTTTGTAATACAGAACAGCAGAATATTTCATAAGTCTAGAGGGTGAATATTCAAGACTGCTGTATCACATATAACAGCAATACTAAAAATAATAATAAAGAACAAGAAAAGCACTTGGAGAGCACAGACCTCTGCCAAGACAGATCTGCCTCCCATGTTTGTTTTTTTGTTTGTTTGTTAGCAAGATAACTCAAAAAGTTATGGACGGATATTCATGAAATTTTCAGGAAATGTTGATACCTAGGGGGGCCCCCCACCCCCAATCACCACCAAAATTTAATCATTTCTTCCTTGTGCCAGTATCAACATTTCCTGAAAATTTCATGAAAATTCATCCATAACTTTTTGAGTTATCTTGCTAACAAACAAACAAACATACACACAAAGCAAAGTGATCACAATACCTCCTGGCAGAGGTAAAAAAAATGCATATTGTTAAGTGCACATCCTCTGCTGACTCACCCAGGTTTAAACAATTCGTGAGGTTTCATCTTACTTTGTTTTAAGTCTTAAATGCTGAATTGATGCATTGCCTGCTCCCTTTGCTGCAGTGGGTATATCAGTGTAAGGTCTGTTTTTTCATGAGGAATTGAATCACTAACTAGACCATTGATCCAAGGGGGAGCATTGCGGTGCGAGATAAGCAGCATCTGCAGTTTTTCTCAGCTCCCCTGACTTTGCCTCCAAATTATACAGTACAGTCTGTAAGACTTAGGCCAATTCACATCCAGGACAACACAGCTCACCCTCATTATCTTTATGTTATGTTGTGTATCAAGGTCATATTAAATGGGTCATGGTGCTGGACAGACGCTGTGTGCTATGTATGTAGGGCAGCATGGGAGATCATGCTGGGGTGAGGTATGAGGGAGGCCTCCTGCATAGGCTGTAGGGGGAGACGGCAATGATGATAATGATAGGGATGACGTGTTTGGGAACATACTCCTTTTTTTTTTAATCCTATTCTTTTTCACTCTGTCTCTTTTCCTTTCTACTGACATACTAACATCATCTGGTAGGCCAAACAACAGTGGGTGTGGATTTGTACGATGTCCTGCTTTGTTGATTTGGCTCAGTTGGAGTGGATTAATGTGAAACAAAAGATGAGACCAGGAGGAGGAAATGTGAGGACAAACACAAAATAGGGAAATTAAATGTGTAATTCTTGCTAATACCAATGTAAATTTCTGTTTCTTAATTTAGTTTTTTCTTCTGTGTCGCACAGTTTGGTAAAAAAAGTCAAATTCTGGATAAAATAAACTTCAACTCTATGGTATCAGGGGACTTGCTGGGGAGTGGGTAAGAAGCTACCTAACAGAAAGGGTGCAATATGTAAAATGGGGATGATACTCATCCGAATATCTTGGCAATTCTTGTGGTGTCCCCCAGGGGTCTGTCTTAGGACCAAAACTATTCAGTGTTTGATACATGTCTAATGACATATTTAATGTGTCTCTGTCACTTAAACTCATACTCTTTGCAGATGACCCCAACATATTCTTCAGTAGTGATAATTATAATGAACTTGTAACCATGATAAATGAGGTGTTAAGTAACTGAAAAAGTGGATGGACAATAATAAATTATCATTAAATTTAAACAAGACTAAACCAATGATGTTTGGAAATTTTAAAACCAATTCAGAACTACAGATAATGATTGACAGAGTTCAAATTGGAAATGTCAATGAAAACAAATACTTACGAGTTATAATAGACAGTAAATTATCATGGAAAGCCCACGTGAGACACATAAAAACAAAAATCTCCAAATGCTTCTCAATTATAAACAAAGTGAAACCATACGTTAACAAAAATGCACTCCATACTTTTTACTGCTCCCTGGTACTCCCATACTTCACATATTGTGTTAAAGTGTGGGGAAAGTTACCAGTGCACCATTAATTGATTAGTCACATTACAGAAATGAGCAGTGCGGATCATACACAAGGTTGGATTTCTACAACACATCCATCATCTGTTTATTCAGTCAAAACTATTAAAAATCCACGATCTTTTAAATTATTATACATCAATTATCTTATTCAAAGCATTCAACAAATTACTACCAAGTCATATACAAAAATGTTTTACAATTCAGGAGAAATTTTGGAGATTTCATGTTACTCAAATTTCGAACCACTCATAACCGTTTTTGTGTGTCTGTATGTGGAATGAAACTTTGGAACAGTCTGGATATCCAACACAAGCAATGCCAAAATATCCACAGATTTAAACTGTTATTTAAACATTTGGTTTGGTCACAGTTTAAAGACAGAGGGTCTTAATACTGATGTTACATCAATAGTCTGTCTTACAATGTTAATGTGTGCTTGTTGTTCATCATCTAGTTGATATGTGTTGTCCATTACCTTCTGGTATTGTTCTTACCTTTGCTGGTATGTGCTGCCCTTTACCATTTGTGGTATTGTAGTTTTATTTTTACCATTGTTGGTATGTAATTATTATAATGTAAGTTGACGGTTAACTGTTATCCGTGGTAACACCACCAAGAATGTACTTTGTTTCTATTTTTCATGCACGTTTTGGTTATATAATGTAAATGCTGTCGAATGAGTTTATTCAAATTTGGTGTAGGCTTATTTTGTTTTTTGTTCTGGCTTGAAGTCTAAGGACAGGAGTGAGTAACGGTATTATGTTAAGTTATTTGATGATGAGAACAGGGGTGGGATTAATTAAGTTTTTCTTCTTCCCACTCCTTTTCGAGTGTACATGAATGATTTTGGAATTTTTGAACTTGTATGTATTCTGTAAATGCTTGAAATGAACAAAAATGAATATCATTACTACAATTTGAATTTAAATGCTTGAATGTCAAAGAAAATGAACAGATGACAAGTCTTGACACATGTAATTTTTTTGTTTATGCTAAATGTGAAGAATTCCATCCAAGCATTCCTTAGATATTGTGCTCATAGGAATGTACAGACATGAGGCTTCCGGAGTCATTTCAGTTCATCCTTGTGACAAGTGATGTTCTATTAAACTTTTCTTGAGAAATTACACATTTTGCATGTAATAGGAATGGATGAAGTAGTTTTTTTTGTTTTGTTTTTTTTGCAAAAAAATAAGAGAATCCTTTATTAGTTCCATGAAGGGGAAATTTGCAGTGGTACAGCAGCACAGGAATGGTAAAAAAATATATAAAAATTATGGTATACTAGTAAGTATAAAATATATCCAAAAATATGCAAAGTAGCAATCAGTAGAAATGTTAATAATAATAAATTTAAAAAATATATACATATTTTAAAATCTTATAGAATATATGTAAAAGCAAAATATGAAGTATTACAGTTGCACATTGTAAAATAAGATTGCACAGTCATGAAGAAATGACATGTTGTATACCTCTCTGCTCAGTGTCAGATCCGAATTATTACCAAAATGCACTCTGGACCTCTAAATTGCACCTTTTTGTGATTATCATCATTATTTCTTTAAAGTTTAAAGGCTTTAATATTTAAAGCCTTTTGATGAGTGGCAGTTGAAGAAACTAGATGATCTTTTGTCAAAAAGACAATAGGACAAGAAATGATGAAAAAGATAAGACATCAAGATAAAAACACAGATGGCTGGATTTTGTAATTAATTCCTGAAATTGTTCATTTTCATTATTTTAGCAAAGAAAATGAAGCAATTAAGCACAGAGGTCTTATTCAACAAGACGACATAGTGTAACAAACTCAACAAAACCAAAAGTGTTGATTAATAGTAGATTTTTAGAAGCCAATATAATAGTCTGTAATAAAAATGGCAGATAGTGGATTAACTCACAAATACCATCTCTACATGTCCTTACACACTGTCTATAATGTGAAATTGGATTTATGTTTGCCATTTGATTGTGCCGCTCTCTATTTGTTTCTAGATATTCAAGGAAACAAAAAAAATCGTATTCCTTTTTTTGTTGATGAAATAATGATGAATACAGAGCTGAATATAGAGTTTGACAACATAGACCTTCATCTTGGAATAAAAACTCTGCGTTGTTCATGGACACGCTGCATCTTTCCCACCACTATGCAATTTTTTGTTGTGTTCAGGGGGACTTCGTAAACTCTGCAATCTAAGTGGCTTTGTACAGCAAATTGTGGGCACTCGGCAACACAAAGGCAGAACAACTGTGGGTTTTTTTTATGCAGGTTGACACCATTTTTCACACTTCAAATGATGACAACTGTACAGGTCTCCAGTAAATTTACCTTGTTGTCTGGTTTATTTTTTTGCCACAGTAATGGTATTAGCTCTTCATTACCTCCGCCAAGGAGGTTATGTTTTTGCCAGGGTTTGTTTGTCTGTCTGTCTGTCCGTTAGTGTGCAACATAACTCAAAAAGTTATGGACAGATTTTGATGAAATTTTCAGGGTTTGTTGGAAATGGGATAAGGAAGAAATGATTAAATTTTGGTGGTGATCGGGGATGGGGGGGCCCACGGGGGGGGGGTGCAGACCAGAAAATTTCATCAAAATCTGTCCATAACTTTTTGAGTTATGTTGCACACTAACGGACAGACAAACAGACAGACAGACAAACAAACCCTGGCAAAAACATAACCTCCTTGGCGTGGGGGGGCCCACGGGGGGGGCCACTGATCAGCCTTGGCGGAGGTCTGCGCTCTCCGAGTGCTTCTAGTTTTAGAGGCAGTGAAATGTCACAAAAATTCATTAAATTTAAATCTGCACAGATACCCTGATTTTAGCTGTGTTTATTTATTTATGTCAGCCGATTAATCATCTTTTTCCATTTTTTGCTCCAATCTACCAGCTTGTAATGATCAACCTCCTCTGGGAGATAACTGGCACCTGCTCTACTGTTTGCCTGATTTGATTTTTTTAGTGACCTCTTCATTAAGGACAATCTGACTAAATGACCATCTGCCTGGCAGCTTTTCCTCTTGTTACTTTGTTTTCGCCCTCCTCCTACTTCCTAATGCTATACCCAAAGACCATCAGTCCTCGCCTATGTTTCACCCTCCTACCTCTACAACCCCTGGAGAATGCCTGCATAAGTGTTTTGGGAGAAGTGAAGTGAAAAGTAGGGCAGCCCCTCCACAGATTTGGAGGGACGTTTTCATCAGCGTGAGGCTAATTCATTTAGCAGTCACTCATCCAGAGAAATCATCCGATTGCTCCAGCAGCTAGTTGCTTTAGAAATCTGCAGCGGCACCGGTGGTGGCTGCAGTGGCTTGTGGCTTATTGTTAAACAGAAATGATCCAGTATTCAGAGAATGTCACCCCAACAAAATGTTACTTGTTTTTAGTTTCAAGTGTATGTAAAACATCTGGATTGGGTTATTGTGTTTTGTGAGCCAGTCTCATGAATCAGACTTAAAGCTGTCGTGTTTTCATAAAGGAATGCTTCCTCCCTCACTGCAGCTGCATGATAACTATTTGGCTTGATTTCAACTACTCCAGCTACATGGGTGTGAATATGGAAATTATATCAATACTCTTTCAATGTCTCCCACTCCTGTCAAGTGCTGCTTTCACTGCAGGCCTCAACAGTCACTGGTTATCAGGTCTGTATTTGATCCATTTTACTCTCTTGCTGTATTTGCACAATCACAACACCTTGAAGTAATAAGTGTCCTTCCCTGGATTCTGTGTTTGGCCTCTAATGCTACAGAATGAGATTTCTGAGCAAGTTTTACTGGTGATGGAAGATTGCCTGAAGGATAAGCTTAGTTTGCATTTTGTAGGAATAGCCTGCAGTTCAAGCTGTCTGTCTGTAAAGGCAAGCGTTTGTGTTTGTCATTTGAAAGCTAAAACGACTGGGTAATATGAGCAACCTACACCCTACACTTCCTACTAAAGTAGAAGGATATTAGAGTCCTCTTTCTTTTGTATGACAAACGGGTTTGACAAAAGAACAGCTTGTCTTCAAATCTGATTGTTTTGATAAGATATTGCTAGGATTATGATTGGGTACTCAGCTCCTCAGCCTATAAATGAGGCCAGTGAATGCATATACAGTGTCCCTGCATCAGAACGCTGTCCTGCACAGAGAAGAGGTAGGACATGACAAAGTGTGTTTTTTTTCTGCAGAGAAAGACGCCAGTGTTCAAGAAGGACAGGCATTAGAGACGGGGAGAGAGTGGGAAGAGGACAGAGGCTGAAATACCCTCAGCATGCTTGTGGAAAGAAGCATGGAATTGTCCTATTGAAATGTTTTTATGTAATACATATTATATACCACAATATGCATCTTCAATATATACATGAACACATAAAGAGTTTAAAAGATACATATTTGTATGTAAAAAAAAAAAAATAATAATAATAATAATAATAATTAAAGCAGCTTCTGTGTTGAAAATACATGAATAATAAATGTCAAAGATAAAACATTGTTGCTCACTATATCAGCTTCCAAATAGAGTTTAGCTTGTTGATGGACTTTGAGGAATGTGCCAAGAGCAAAAACTGTTAAGATGTAATAATTAGATTACTCATGCCCAGCTGAACTTTTTGTGCTCATCATCAGCTGTAATTTATTATGTATTGTTGTGGATGTGTGTACCAGTGTATGTCTGGCTGTACTTAGTCATCCTATTAATGGTTAACCTTGTGTTCTGTTCCACCTGACAGTCATGTGTCTTCCCTCACAATCCCTGCTAAACTTTATTTGTATTATTCAGTTGTAAAGGTTCTTAGTTGCGATATGTAACCCTCTACATGGATGTGAAATTCTAGAAAGGGATTGATGTTAAGTCTTACCAAGTGAGCTGTGATTTGTGTATTTGCTTGGAACTAGCTGTGTTACATTGGTTTTGGATTAGTGCAGCTTTGTGCAGCCGTTAATGCTTGTTGTACAACATGTTGTGTTAGGCTTTATTAGCTTACACCCCCTATAGTTATTCTACTGTGCTACTGTGAGCCTTTCGCAACATTAGTTGGTTTGTCAGTCTGCTGTTTCATTACAGTGATGTATCACTTAAATAACACTTTGGTTTTCTGCATGAAAACCTAATTTTGTTCTCTTTGCTTTGACTTCCTCAGTTTCCTTTTTTATTTTAGCATAATTGGGTTTCCTGCTGTACTTAAAGTTGCTTGCTCAAATTATCTTTTGTCTGTTTCACTTCCTCAAATTTAGAGATAAGTGCTCAACTCAGCGGTGAACTATTGACACATAACTCAAAGACAGACTGTAATGTTGAGTCTATGTGAGGCAAATGGTAATTTACTGTAAGAAAAATGGGACAGTGTCTGCAAGAGGGATTTCCTGAGCCTTGTGGACTTATGTGCCATCATAACTGACCTACATTACGTGTGCATGTTCCACTTATTTCACACATATTAATAGTTATCTGAATTTCATCATCCGCACATGTTACTGTACACAAATATGATTAAACTGCGGAACAGATGTGACAATAGCATTATATACACATCCAGATGGCCACACAGCGTCAGCGGCAGAAAGCAGAACAAAAGCAAGAAGATGGCTATTAATTAATGCCTAAAAAAGAAGTTAAAAGAATAAAAGCAAAACATTTGGCCTGTTTGGCCCGATTATTTACATTTTATGGTTCCTACTTTCGGAAAATATGAGCAAATGGTGTCACCGTCAGACAGAGCTACAAGTGAGCCCATGTGGCTTAAGTTAACTTTGTTAAAACCTCATTCATGTGAAAGCGAAAATTTGCTTGTCATATTTAGTTTTGATTGTAAAATGTGAAAAATGTGAAAATGTCTTTTGTATGTATGTGACAAATGTATGTGACTTCATGAAGAAACTGGTAGATCAGTTATTGCGTCATAAACAAAATGAATTGAAGCCAAAGCCAAAACCAAAACTACAGCCTAAAAAATGAATATGATTTCATTTCAATTCACTGGAGATTATCCTTTCAAATTTTACATCCAACTGACTCTGTAAAGCCCTTTGAGATAACCTTGTTGTGATATTGGGCTATACAAATAAAACTGAATTGAATTGAAATGGCCCGTTCGTGCTTTCAATGAAGCCCCATATCTTTGTTTCTCATTTGTAGATGGACCAGAGTACTGAGGGCAGTTTTCTGAGCATACCTTCCATGCGTCGGGGTTCTTCAGAGAACAATCTAGATCTGGACCTGACTGATGGAACTCACAGTCCTGCTCTTGGTTTCGAGGTGCAGCGCAGTCGCTCTTGCTTGGACAACCTCCAGCAAAAGATCCTGAAAGTCACGGAACAGCTGAAGATCGAGCAGACGGTGCGAGATGCGAACGTGGCTGAGTACCTGAAGCTAGTGAACAGTGCTGATAAGCAACAGATGGGACGCATCAAGCAGGTGTTTGAGAAGAAGAACCAAAAGTCAGCACAGAACATTGCTCAGATGCAAAAGAAGCTGGAACAGTACCATCGTAAGATGAAAGACAGTGAAATCTGCCACAGTTCGACACCACATGCACCAATTGTCAAACACAGCACCATCCCCAGGGAGTCTCCCAGAGAGCTGCTGAGGGATATGACTGGCAGTGGCCGACACCCCACCATGGACAAAATCAAGACCATTGGACCTGGCGTTTCCCTCTCCCCACCTTTCTTCTTCAGCAAGCCAAGAGAGTTCGCGAACCTCATTAGGAACAAGTTTGGCAGTGCTGACAACATTGCTCATCTCAAAACCAGCATGGACACCTCCTCACCGTTGCCCACTGACAGCGCAGGAAAGGGGCTAAGTAGTAGCACCTCCATGGTAGGCAAGCCAAAGTATCCCAGTGATGATGAGTGCTCCTCAGGGAGTGCTTCCATTTCAGCAGACAGTAATGGGAACCCAGCAGGAGTATCCGCAGGGCAGATGTCGGGTCACGTCCAAAGCCAGGGCCACCAGGGAGGGGGAGATGGAAGCAGATTGGCTCTGAGTCTGGAGGAGGTGAGAGAGATCAAAGAGGCCCAGAATCAGCTCGAGGAGGACCTAGACGAGTTAAAGACTCAGGTCAAGAGGGAGTACGAGATCATCAGCCAAACACTGCAAGAGGAAAGATACAGGTAAGGCTTACATGAGAAATAACTGATTAACTGTCATACAAATGCAATTAAAAATGTCTTTTTCTGTCATTTGTCTGCTTCTCTAGTGCTTCCCCATTAAAGCACTTTAAGTCTCACAATAGTGTTTGTTAATACACACTCAGTAAACAAAATAAAAAAAGAAGGCCTATTTATTACTATTGAAAAAAAATTGAGTTTCTGTTGGCTTTTTGAACTTTTTCAATGAAGGCAAAACTAAAACTGAACATAAGCACACAAAAAAATTGTGACAATGACTAATTGAAGTTTGAATATCAAGATGAATAGGGCACAATGAGATTAAATGATGAAAGTGTCAGTGAAATCTCAAACAGTGGAAAAATGCTGTTGAATGGAGACAGTTGCAAAAATAATGCATGATACATGTGGTTAGCTTAAAAAAGTGGTAAGGTGATTATGTAATACCTGTGAGAAACCTAACAACAGGCTTGTTTGTATCATTTCATGTTGTTTTATTTTTAGTGCAACAGCCAACCAGACTTATTTTTCAGAACACTACATAGGCCCTTTTCCACCAAAATCTCAGGAACTTTATTACCAGGAACTTATTTACCAGGAGCTTATTTGGGTAAAAGAATTCCTGGTAATTGCGTTTCCATCGCACCCCGAAGTTCAGGGTAATTTATTCAAATCAGGTTGATGATGTATGGGGGAGCAGTAAAAGACACTGCAGTACAGCTCATGTACATTCACAAACTAAGCTCTAACATGATAAAATGACACAGTGCTTGAAGTGGACAGTTTGGGTTTAACGTTTTACTGGTTGTTGAATCACTTAATTCATCTGGAATACATTTTAAACTAGAAAATCACTCGGAGAGCGCAGACCTCCACCAAGGCAGATCAGTCCCCCACCCCCAATCACCACCAAAATTTAATCATTTGTTCCTTGTGCCAGTATCAACATTTCCTGAAATTTTCATCCAAATCTGTCCATAACTTTTTAAGTTATCTTGCGCACAGACAGACAGACAAACCAACACCAGCAAAAACATAACCTCCTTGGCGGAGGTAATGAAGTTAGCCATCATCACATATCCTTAATTTTCAATTTAAAAATGATAGAACTTGTATTTTCAACTTCTCATTCATTAAACTCCCCCCCCCCAGGGCAGCTGTGGCTACAGATGTAGTTTACCACCACCAGAGGGAGAATGTGAGCGCGAATGAATAATGGGTCAATAATGTAAAGCGCTTTGGGTGTCTAGAAAGGCGCTATATAAATCCAATCCATTATTATTATTATTATTAAACTAAATCACATCTAACTTTAAGTGTGAGTGAGTGTCATTTCTATTGTTTTATAGATATAGCCCAAGGTCATACAGATTTACTCAAATGCCTGCATTTAATTCGACTGCATATTACTAATAAAAGTACTTATACTCTACTTATATTTTGATGCCTTGTAAATGAACAGACAATATCAGGTTAGAATTTTTTTTAAATTAAAAATTGAAACAAAAAGGAAAAAAAACAAAAAAAAAAAAACAAGGTGCCTTGAGATTAAAAGGGAAAAAAATATCAGTGAAAGGTTTGGGCTTCTGGACCAGTGTCCACTCTGTGGTCCTGGTCCCTTTTTCACTTTCCTACATGAAAAGTAATAAAAATGCAAACATGATGACAGATTCCTACTACTATGATGTGACGTGTGGAATGTCTTAAACTGGGCCATTGTAAAGAGCAGTAGACGATGGATGAAGGCACAAACGAGCCACAGGTTCGAAAAAAGAGGCAAGTCCATCCGGTCCATTTCAGATGGAACTCACAATACATAAAGAATAAATCAGTGTTCCGCTCACAACAACAACACTAATACATCCAGGTCTCTGATTTAGGTTTAGCGTTAGACTGTTGACCACTTACCATTAGCATTAAGTTAACCCAATTTTTAACTAAACAACTGAAGTGTCACTGATTACTGTTACAGCATGGAACGAACTAAACAGTGAATATTTATATGATATACATATCATTGGTTTGTTCGGCAGTCGGATCCACTGCTACCGTTGTGGTTGTTTAGTTTCGTTTAGTTAGTTTCTTTTCTTTCTAGTTTCTTCGCCTTTTTTCGTATTTCTTTAGGCTTGTGTCTTACATTTGGCTCTGACAGCTTGTTGGCTAATTTTACTGGAACCTTGATCATTTCGTGTCAGCGATTCAAAGTCCGTCTGAATTTACTCCTCCGCAAAAATGCTCAAAAGAGCCTGGACCTTGTTGTCTGTCCTCTTGTCGTAGCTTCTCTTTTGGTCCATTTTCCAAATTATCAAAATACAAAGCCTGTGGAAATGAAATAAAGAATCAATGAAATTGTGGCGGGTGAACGGAATGTGGACACGCTGCGAGTGTAGTCCACCAATCAGCGTTCCCCAGCACACAGCCCCGCCCCTAAGAATTCCTGGTAATCTGAAAAGTACTACCTCCCTACCAGGAACTTCTTTGGGGAAATTTTGGGGCCGAGGGAAAGTTATTTACCCAGGTAATTTTCGGTGCAAACGCACTGGGGTTTTTCAAAGTTCAGGGTAATGCTCAAAGTTCCTGGAAAAGTTCCTGCAGTGGAAAAGGGCCTCATGTGATTCTTCAAATTTCCATCAACAGCAGCACAGTACATTATTTAGATCTGCCTTTTAAACTAAATGTATGAATAATACTTGTGTGTCCTTCCAGGTATGAGCGTTTAGAAGACCAACTAAACGATCTGACGGAGCTTCACCAGAATGAGATGGCTAATTTGAAGCAGGAATTGGCCAGTATTGAGGAGAGGGTGGCTTACCAGGCTCATGAACGCGCCAGAGACATACAGGTAGATGTTAATGCTAATAGATCAGCAAGCAGGTCAGAGAATATGCAATACATTAGATTAAAACAAAACACATCATCAACTCCTGCTTCCTTTTGTGTGTGTACAGTAAAAACATTTCTGTCATTTTCAATATATTGCATTCAAGTTGTAATACTATTTTCAGTTCTCATCTGAAATTTTAGTCAGGTTTCAGCCACTGCAGCTGATAATGTACAAGCATGTCAGTGAGTTTTGTACAGTTTAGCCTGCAAAGAATTTACAAAAAGCCAAATTAATAAATTCACCATTTTTGTCCATTTCCACATTGAAATAAATACAGGAAATTCAATTGAAAAGAAGCTAATATTGCTACCTCTGGCACATTACAGTAACATGTAAGCTGAAATGTTAATTAATGTACATTAGCCATTGTAAATAAATAATGTAACAAAAGGTTAAATGGCATGTGACTGAGTGACAGAGTAGATCAAAAACAAGGGTTTTTTGGCAACTAAAATACAGTGATCAAAAAATCAGAGGGAGTTAGAAATAAAAGCCTATAATATAGTCCTTTTCTCCATATTTACACATTGGTCTATAATGAAATCTATAGAGATATTCTGTTAGCTTCTGTGATACTGTGTTTATAAAAAATGAGTGGCAGAGCCATTTTTATTCAATCACAAATTGGCAGAGTAATATATAGGAACAATATGGTGTGTGAATTAATTACATTAATTAAATAGAAGAGTTCTCTAGTTTTGAAAAATTGACCTGAATGACACTGCAGAATGCAAAGGAGAGCCATCAGTTGTACATGACAAAAATAATGTAAAAGATGCCTGACGATGACATACAAGACAAAAATAAAGTATTGTCATAAAAGAGGACAGCAAGACAAAAATGATATAAAAGATGTATGATGGTTCATGACATTTTTTTCTTGTTTGTATCCCAAGAAGATCTGAATACCTGTTTTGTGTCTTGAGCTGTGTCTTGAAATGTCTATGTGGCATGTGGCCCTTTGTGTTTTGGGAAGATTTTGCGTTATAATGTACTCAGAGGTCAGTGGAATGCCCTGTAGAAAACACTTAGGAAACACTCAGATCCACAAAGTTTCCTCTCTGTGTCCCTCAGGAAGCCCTTGAGTCCTGTCAGACGCGTGTGTCCAAGCTGGAGCTCCAACAGCAGCAACAGCAGACGGTCCAACTGGAGAGCCGTGACGCGAGGGTCTTACTGGGGAAAAGCATCAACATCATGCTGGCCATCATTACTGTCATCCTGGTGTGTGTCTCCACAGCTGCCAAGTTTGCCGCTCCCTTAATGCGGAGTCGGCACCATGTGGTGGCTACCATCCTGGGAGTATGTTTTTTGACCATATTCTGGAAAAACTGGGACCGTTTACAGTATGCCATTGACAGGATGCTGGTGCCTGCCTGATAGGGAGGACACAAAGTTGACTTCATGATAGGAATGTCTGAGACGATTGGTTCTACAATCTTTGAAAGACACCAACACCATGCATTTAAACATAAGTGTTTTTTTTTAAGTCAGACTGAAATAAAATTTTAATTAATTTTTTTCTTGTCTAGAACTTGAATGTGTGTAGCTAACAGTTTTATTCAGCCTTTTAAATTAATATATGCTTTATAACACTGTACCTTGCAATTTTTTAGCCCAAGGATTGACCTAAAATCGTTTATAAGAAATTTATTTGAGGATAAATAAGGGTGATTTAAGAACATTTTTATAGTGGACACAGCAGCAATGTGAAAATCACCCACTTGCACAGGTTTTGGGCAAATAACCTATAAATGAGTTCAAATTTGGAAAATAATTATTTTGTTCTGTGTGTTTCTTTACCTCTAACATCTCAAACTGTTTCAAGCCTGCACACACCAAACTTCAAGGTTTTACTCACCCAGCTACTGTTACAAAATACTAATGCAAATGAAAAACCTACAGACTAAAACACTGCTGCAATGTTCTTTTTTATTATTTTTCTGTATTTCTTTCTGCCCTGTGAGGTCAGTCATCTCTAAAAATGTGTGTGCAAAGTGCAATGTATTTGACTTCCAAGACCACTGTTTTTCCAATGATTCGATTAGAGAATGTTTTATGTCAATTTTTTAGAGGTTGACGGGGTGGTGCTAGACAGTGGGGGTGTGAGGACATGTCATTAATGTTGGCATGAGAGATCTATAACCACAGAAGCCACTGCTGGACTCTGATAAGACCAGCTGTCTCCTCTCTCAAGGGCCAAAAATCAATCCAGCTGCATTACTGTGATGTTAGTATGGCAGTATCGCCACAAGCCACTCTGTGTTGCAGGTCCACATATGCACACACCCAAACAGTACAAAACCAGCTCTCTTTATTTTCATGTCTGATGGGGTTTGCACAGTTTGTGGTATATGTCTTTAACTAATAATGTGATTCAGGGGTGAGGGATTATACTGTGATACAAGGCCTTTTGAGGAAAATGCAATTGCAATTTTTTTTTTTTTTTTTTTTTTTTAAAGAAGCAACTGCTTTCTGTAGTTCACTGTTGAAACCAGAGCACATTACAGGTTCTACCTGATGAACTATGACCCTATTTTTGGACTGACCAATGTGTTATTTCATGCTATATTTTCTTACATGACCACAGACCACTTTTAACATTTGTCTGCCATAATAATATGTTTGTGTTGATGTTTGTTGTTCTACTCGCAGTATCATATCTGTTCCTGTTTTAAGATACCGAGGAAGTTCTACCTGCAAAACTACAGATCTGGTTTACATTGTTTCATCACCTCCAGTGCACTCTGTGATCAATCAGTTGTATTTTCATGCATTATGTGCCTTTGTCTGAAAAGTCCTGTTAAATTAAACAAACCTTTTTAAACAATGTATGACTGATGATCATAATTTGGTGTTTTAAATGTGTTGTTTTCACAATTTCTATCTATTTTTCTCTTTTTCTTAAGTTTTTCTATTAGCATTTACATTGTTAATTTATTTGAAGCTTCCTCAAAGTGACCTATGTTTCAGCAGAGAATGCCGCTGTTTTAACCATTTAACAATTACCAGCTCACTGGCAACCTATCTAAGGGTTAGGGTTAGGGTTACATTTGGGATATCTATTGAATGATGTGGTTTAGGTTGTGTTTTATGTCATGTTAAACGTGTTTCTTTCAAATTAAGTCTGACGGAGGCATTTTGCCCTCAGTTTTTCTGTTAGTTGTCTAACCCTTAAGAAAAGTTCCATGAAAAAGGTATTAAAAGGTTTCTTTCATATTTGCACCTTTGCACCGGGAGAAACAAATAGCTCAAGTATGTACAATATCTTTCAAGTCACCCTCTCGCTGCAAATAAAATAAATATTTGAACAGTTCTCTCTCTTCCACTACCACTAGGGGTAGCAGAAGCTACACTCATGACTGGGCAGACATCAAGGAAAACATTTTGGACAAGCTTCAACATCTTACACAGCCTTGATGTCACTAGACTTCACGCATGTTTCATATTAAATTATTACTTCCACACTCAAAGTGACACTTCAAACAGATATCAAGACTACACTAAAACTGAGGACATAAAAACACCAGTCGCAGGCAATGTGGAGGAGTCGCACCCTCTGCTGGTAGTCTCTATTAACACTGGAATTAAAGCTTCACTGCATGGCATGCGCACTGCACGGCTCCTTTGCAGCAAATTTATGTATATTTCCATGAAAAACACTTTACTTGAAATGGTGTGCAGCCTGTATATTGATGCTTTCCATTAGAATGGAGATCTCTGCTCTAAAATAAATTGCAATCTCCTTTCTGCTTCAGAGGAGCATGAAGCTGCATTAAAGGTGCAGCATTAAAGGTGCAAAATTTATGGGGTTGTAAGAAGAATTATAGAAATAAGGAATATGTTAGTGTATTAAAAGGTGAATCATGCATTTTAAGATGATATAACTAGAAAGTGTTTTTAGTGGCAACTATAGACTGAGTTCCAACTTCCGATCCAACTTTATTTATAAAGCACTTTAAAACAACCACAGTGGACCAAAGTGCTGTACAGGAGAATAAAAGCACAATATAAATTAATCAAAGCATTAAAAACATTAAAATCAAATAGAATAGAATAAAACAAGTTAAAATATAAAAACAGAAATGAAATGTCAACATTGCACAAGTGTTAAAAGGCCAAGGAGAACAGGTGGGTTTTAAGAAGAGTTTTAAAAACGGGCAAGGAGGAAGCCTGTCTGATATATAGAGGCAGGTTGTTCCACAGTCTGGGACCAGCAGCAGCAAAGGCCCGATCTCCTCGTAGCTTGCACATTGTTCTGGGCACCATCAAAAGCAGCTGATCAGCTGATCTGAGAGAGCAAGTGGGAGTGTATGTGTGAAGGAGCTCAGAGAGGTAGGGCGGTGCAAGACCATGGAAGGATTTAAAAACGAATAAAAGTATTTTAAAACGGATTCTAAAATGGACAGATAAAGTGTTATGATCTGCAACTTCACCACTAGAAGCCACTTTGAATTAGACAGTGAACCTTTAACTTCTTGATGTCCACAAAGTCACCAATGACCTATTTCAGATGTAAGGTTTCATGTTCAAACTGAGGTTAGATTGTATTTTTGCCACATTTTTGCACAGAAACCAGTGGATGTTCCCTTTCAAATGAAGATTAATATGTGCCTTGCAATTCTTTTGTTATAACCTTAGCCCTTACCAAGGATTCCATGAAAACAGAGGATGTTAAGGAGGAGGTTGTAGTTGAATTTACATTAACTGTCCACGTATTGCTTATATATTCACATTTTTGAACCACAAATCTATTTAGAACAAATAAGCAGCCTCTCCAGCATCAATACGTTTGATAAATCAATAAATCATGTATATATATATGTACACACACGGTAGGGAAGCAAAATTTACAATGAACATTTAGTTGTTTTTTCTCAGCAGGCACTACATCAATTGTTTTGAAACCAAACATATATTGATGTCATAATCATACCTAACACACCTTACCTTATCCATACCTTTTCAGAAACTTTTGCCCATATGAGTAATCAGGAAAGCAAACGTCAAAGAGTGTGTGATTTGCTGAATGCACTCGTCACACCAAAGGAGATTTCAAAAATAGTTGGAGTGTCCATAAAGACTGTTTATAATGTAAAGAAGAGAATGACTATGAGCAAAACTATTACAAGAAAGTCTGGAAGATACTATTAAAGAAGAATGGGAGAAGTTGTCACCCGAATATTTGAGGAACACTTGCGCAAGTTTCAGGAAGTGTGTGAAGGCAGTTATTGAGAAAGAAGGAGGACACATAGAATAAAAACATTTTCTATTATGTAAATTTTCTTGTGGCAAATAAATTCTCATGACTTTCAATAAACTAATTGGTCAAACACTGTCTTTCAATCCCTGCCTCAAAATATTGTAAATTTTGCTTCCCCACCCTATATATATATATGTATATATATATATATATATATATATATATATATATATATATATATATATATATATATATGTATATATATATATATATATATATATATATATATATATATATATATATATGTATATATATATATATATATATATATATATATTTATATTTATATTTATATATCAAAGACTATCATGTCTTCATTTTTCAACACACATTTTGCTCTTATCACGTTCTCTAAAATCTGTTCAATACCAGAATGTTTTAGCTGCATCTAAAACAGATGAGAAATATATATTTCACAGATGTTTGGGTTATTTTTGGATTCATTGTTGTTATTGTTGTTTTTACTGCTGTTAAATCTAAAATCAGGTCAAATAAAACAGTATGTAAGACTTAGTTATTACTCATTCACGACATCAGCATTATTATTACAATATATACAGCAATAATTACTTCTTCAACTTCACAACGACTTTTTTCTTTTCTTTTCTTTTCTTTTCTTTTCTTTTCCTTATTACTGTATTTCTACTTTCTGCTGTTGGTTTGTTCCCACCACTGTTGGACCTGCCACTACTTTTCTTCTTCACTCTAAAATAAATAAATAATTAAATAGCTGGCTACTAAATAAATAAATACATACATACATAAATACATAAATAAATATATTTCAGTCTGCTAGATTTTGTACAATATGAAACACAAAAACATAATAAAGTCACAATAAACACTAATGATTGCAATGCATGTGAAGTCACTTTCAAACCTGAAGGTGATTCTGTAGTTTTTGCATCATCTTCTGAGAGACTAACAGATTGACTCACAGGAGTGATCTAATTACCTCCTTGGTGGAGATAATAACATAAACTCATCAACATCTACATTACTGATGCAACTCATTGTTGGGGAGCAGGCACAAAATGGAACAGCGTGCACGGTGTAGTATGCATGACAAGTTACTGCATTCATGCCAAGCAACGCCACCACTGACAAGTGAGCGAGGCGACATGGGAACAGAGGTGGGCATGATAGACAGATAGCTGAACTAGGAATCTCTGGGACTCACACAGGGTTCCTGCATTACATGAGAACATAAGTTTAAGAGAAGCATAAGTGTGCACATAGTATGTCTGAATAGGTGTAGGTGCACAGCTTGTGTTTCATGCATTTGTCGGAGTAACTAAAGGCTATGGGAGATAGAAAACACTCCGACTGGTGTGCTGCAGAGAATCTAACACACACATAAACACAGCGACCCACCCACACACACACACAAGGGCTTAAAAATGGGGATTACGAGCTATATTTGTAGGTGTGAATAGAGACCAACATTTATTTTCCAAGCTCTGTTCCTTCTGTTTTATGATCTCAAAAGTGTGCACTTCCCTTTGATTATGTGCACTCCCATCCTGTGTGTTTCCATTCCCCTTCCCCATGTGGCTCCAGGAGCTTGATGGCCTATTCACTGGGCTCCATAATGAGCTGCTAATTATCCCAGGACCTCATTGAGTCGCTTTGGGCCTGCCGCTCATCCTCCTCCTCACGTAGGTTGGCATGGTGACCATAGGGGATGGGAACTGCACAGAGTAGGCCACCAAAGGACCGCTCCTTCTCTCTACTGCTGAGGGGGAGTGCAAAGAACAGATTTGATTTTTGTCAGAAGAAAATGGAGAGAGTGGGAAGGTTGTAGTGTGGAATTGGCTTAAGGCCTTACTCGCTGGCATTAATGTGATGTTTCTTCTGTGTATATGCATGTGTACAAATAGGTGTTTCTGTATGAATTTGTCTGTTTCAGTTACTCACAGAGCATGTGATTTATCATGGGAATGTTTTGACCTCTGCGGCAATTTCCACGCTGTTTTAGACTCCTCTAGCCCTGCCCATTTCCTTTTTATGGTGTCATGGAAACAGGCCCTGTTCCTTTCCTCTGCTTTAGCACTATAACATAAAAATGTACTCTGAAACTAGTGAGGAGCCACAGTCTCACATCTCAGCAAGCAAAAGATCTGTGACCAGAATTAGATTATCGAATGATGAATACAAAGAAATAGCTGGCAGAAAATTCCAGATTTATGGAGGGATTTTTCATCAAGGTCTTCATATAAATCACCTCTTAAAATTTCCCAATTCAAAGGCACCTCCAATTTCCTTTAGTTGCTAGGCAACTACAGAGTGCCACAGTGATGCTCAGAGTTAAAGGCTGGTAGCCCAGTGGTGTAAAGTGAATTGTGGGGTGAATCACTGTCTTTTATAGCTCTAAGGTTATATTACATGGCCAGCTGACAGTGACAATGACGCATTGTCACTAGAGAGTAATTATATAGCCTGTGGATCCCTCTGCAGTACCCACCAGCAAATTATATCAATTAATACTAGTTATTGGAGGCTTTGTGCGATTTGACCACTGGACAAGCTGTAAAGTGTTATTATCATTTCAACTGATTTAGGACACTTAAAGACCTACATAAAACCCAGTTTTGTTGAAATAGTAAAATATGGTATTTAATTAGTATGGAAACAGCGCTGTTGATATATTGTATTTTATAACTTCTAAAGATGACTATTTGGTTCTTTTCTTCTGTTGTTTGTGTATTTAAGTGTTATTCCATCAGGAGAACAAACTGCATATGACACATGACAGCATTGGAGATACAGAACTGTAAAGAACCAACTCAAACCACACTATCATTAAAAATTATAGCTGTGTTTTGACATTACGGAGCATCAGGAGGCAGGGGTTATGTCTGTGATGTTTGAGTGGAACCTGTTTTACACTTTGGTAATTTAGCATTGATCCAGTCACTGCTATAATTTCTTTCTTGTAGTTATTCTTCCTTTCATCAAGTTTTGTTGTTTTCCTTTTATATTAATATTAAATTTTCATTTAAAGCCGAAATCAAGGAGAATAAATGTCAGAATATGAAAGACCTCTCTCCTTTAAGCCCTAATTAAAAGGTTATTGTCCTGTCCAAACAAATGCAGATATTTTGCAAAACAGCTATTGTTCTATACAGAGAGTTTTAAAAGACTTTTTTCCCCCAAAATGTAGATTTTTCTAGCTCTGGTGTGTATGTATCTATGTGGACAGGAAAAGGAAATTGGAAAATGATGGCATCACATCACATTTTACTTATTTCTATTACTGCTTTGTGTAATGAAGCTGAACCAGGAATATAAAATCTAGGTGTATAAATCAGTGTATGACCTGCAGTAGATGGAGGTCAAGACAGACCAGACCAGCGTTATGGACAAATCAACATTATGTAAATAATGCACTTCCACAACCCCAACCAACATTTAAGTAGTAGCGGCTGGTGAAATAATTTTTTTGTGGGGTGTAGTATGCAAGTCAGTTTTTGCATACACTATAACCACATATCACCACTAGGACATGCCAAAACACATGCACCACTATTTTAAAATATTAATTTAAATAGAACTCCTGCCAGGATTTGAACACAAGACTCTGGCATCTAAGTCCATAGAGTTAACTACCGAGCAATCCAGCCACAGGTGTATGTGATAGTACTATTACCTACTGACCTATCTGCTGATGCATTTATTAATGTCTAGAGGACATGCATCATTTTGTCTGAGTCATTTTAAAAGTTGCTCACGAGCCGAAAAAGTGTGGGCACCTGCTAGTTTAGACGACATTGCATTTCTGTGGAATGTTTTGATTCTTTTCGAGATGTGACGCTTACTCCTGTGAATGGTGCTTGGGCTCTCCTATTTCTCGTATTGGAAAGGGGGTCCAGTGTGCACAAGGCATTTATAAGGGAGTGACCTTGGGCGCAGATTTTTGGGCCCCAAACAGGAAATACATCACTTAACTACTCACTAAATGACCATAAACATTTTAAAACTACACTAGAATGCAGATTATATATGGTACTTGCGGGCTGTATCATGAATAGCTCATTTATTTATATATGCTTAAGCAAAATTTGTTTATGGAATTCCTATCATCTTCTTCTTCATGTGAGACAGGTGGGGCAGCACCCTTGCACTATCTATTGATGAGCCGCCACTGCATTTAAGGTAACTTAAGTTTAGAGTTAAACTTGTTGCTGCTAAACTTTATGATTAAAACCTGTGTGTCTGCTACATTCAGTGTTATCCACAGTGTCCACAGGTTGAACAACACTAACTATGGTTTGTCTAAGTATTTGGATGTGTTTGAAGTAATTTTTGCATTGTTTTTTAAAAATATTTTATAAAATGAAATTAAAAAAAAAAAAACAGAGGGAGAAAATATCTGTTTAGAAAAATACCTGCATTAATGTGAAATGAGCATCAATATGAAGATTTCACATCAGAATGGAAACTGAAGCCAGTTTTCCAAGCTTCTGTGTCTAGCCATAAATCAGCTCAATAGAATCAGTCACATATTTATCCCTTTTCTCTATCTTTAAACACCTATGAATGGCCAGAACCTCCTGTCATAGGATAGATTTTCTACAGCCTGAAAACAGATTCCAATCCAGTCCTCTCGAGTTACACTAAGCTTAATGGTAATTAATGAACTTTTCCCCACTCAATGAAGCTTTAGATGGAAAAAAGAGATAATGTTGCAAGAATTTCATGTGTTTCTCATTTTTTTCATAAATCATCTGTTCAAACCTTCTTTTCACTCTACATAACATATGTAGAATGGAAGAATTTCTATATAAAAGCATATGCAATTCAAATACTTGAAGAAACTACAATCTTTTTTGTGCATTTGCATTACATTTAAATTACAGGCTAACATTCTTGAGGTCTTTGCTGAAGCTGTGGATGCCATGTGCATGACTTGTTGAATCTGGACAAAACAAAGACTGCAGTATGAGAGGAGGTGGAGAGATTCCCGGCGTATGACCTCACACTCTGTATGACTGGTCTCTGTTACAGAACAAACAGCTCATCTTTAGCACACTCCTACTCCATGGTGCCCAGACCTCACTCAAATTGGCACTTAGAGGTTTCCATTTTTGTATGGGTGGGGATTTGTACAACAAAAATGAGAATGATTTAAGAAGGTGTTGCTTCCAACAGAACAGCAGCTGCCTCAGTGTACTTTGGCAAATGGCTTCATAGCTGAGGCCATGTGAGCTTTCCCCACGCAGTCCATCTAGCCCATCTGGTTTACTGAGCAGCTTTACACAAACACTGACAATTATTTTAGTATTTGACCAAGGTTTGATAGTATCTGCATTCCTTGTGTGCCTTTTCTGTTCTGTACCCTGCCACACAATGACACAGGCAGATTGAAGCCAGACATTGTCAGCTCATTATCAACACCTTGTCAGCCAACTTGCTTCACAGCTCTGCCTTCCTGTGTTTGGGCCTGTTGTTGTGTATGGTGTGGTGCGGTGGTGTGGTGAGGAGATTGTGCGAAAACTTCAACTTGAAAGATGCATCAGTGCTCTGTCTTCATGTCTCAGGATTACAGACACCTGGGGAAAGTTGCACAGAGTCACTGTGGAAGAGGAAATACTTAAAATAAGGAATCACTACATTTTATTGTGTCTTTTTTTGTTTCTTTAACTGAGAAATCACTTGCTCTGTGTTACAGATACAAACAAGAACACACAGACTTTCTGCTACCTACTATTTCCGTTGCACAAACTTCCGTTTTCTTACACTTCCTTTTTCAGATGTTGCTAGGTTCCATATGAAAATGTGTGTGACTATAATGTTTGTGTATGTATGTGTGCACTTCCTGCTCCCTGACAGTGCTGTGATAGGAATATCCTCTTGCAGGCCAGTGTATGGGTTAAGCCTGACCCTCCTTTCCTTGCTTTATGCTGACATTTTTGCAGGGTGTTTCAACATTTTTGTCTCCTTACGTGTTGCAAGGAAGTTGCCAGATGTGAAAGCAGCTGAAGAGGGGAGGGAGAAAAAGGTAAGTGACAGATACTATGTACGTACTGTATGTATGTATGTATGTATGTGTGGAAGGGTGAAAATAGACAGGGGTGTGTGTGTGTGCTTGAGATGCTGTTTTTAGCTGAAGACACACTGCTCATTAACAATAAACAGAGAATGAAAGTCATTGTGGGGAGAGGAGGAAATGAACAATGGAGGGGAAATGATCAGTAATCTGCAACGGTAACTGTCAGCCTCCACTGCAAAAAACCTCTCTGGATCCTATTATAGGCAAATTTATTTGGCCTAAGGGCGAAATAAAGGCAGAACAGGTAGGACACACACACACACACACACACACGCACACACACACACACACACACACACACACGTGTGTGTGTGTGTGTGTGTATGTGTGTGTTTTTATTTATTTATTTTTTTGCCCATTAATTTATGGGCAATCTATTTGAGATTTGCCCACTTCTTGCTCAGTGTAAAGGATGGATGGATATATTTTTATACCCAACTGTATTATTTGGTGCCATTAGACGAGGAATTTCAGACTCGTGCGATAAAATATAAATAGATTTAGCACTAATGACTGCCAAATGCATTGCCATTCACTGGGGATGTAATATCCTGCCAACTCTTTTAAATTAGTGGTTTAGTAATCAGAGTGAAGTCTTAAATTATATTTGATAAGAATTATTATAACATCAAGGGAAACCCTAATTACCTATTAAAAAGTGTGATCATTCCAAAAGAAGCTTTGTAAACATGCAAAAATATTGTCAGACCTTTAGATCGTCCTGTTTCCCTCTTTTTTCGGGCCTTTTGTGGGTTTTCTTAGAAAGTACAGTATTAGTTACATATTTTTTTATACAGTATGTCTATAATAATAACAATAACATGGAAACAAAATGGAAAGAGCATGTTTGGACATCAAAAACAGGTCAACTCTTTCACACTGAGATCTTGTATTATGTTCCATGTAATATATACGATTATAACTATCAGAGAAATCTTAATACTAAGTGTGAAATTTCCGTGAATTTTGAAAAGATGTTGAAATATCAAAAGACCTTTTGAACATCTTCCTTTAATATTGATGAGTCAGTATAATGGTTTTGTGGGCTATGGTGTGTTTTCTTCATTGTTTATGACTAGGAGGGGGAGGAAAAGCATGAGAAGAGGAAGGAAAAAACATGAAGAGACACTGAAAACAGGATAATTATTATATGGTGCCAGTTCTTAACAGATTGAATTCTTGAATTGTACTTCATATGGTTTATTATAAAAGTTTTCTGGACTCTGGATTTTGTTAATCAGTATTCTGTGTTCCATTGTGTATGTCTATAATAAGGAGAAGAAACATGAGAATGAGAAGAAAGGGAGCAGGAAGAGACACCAAAAAGATGGACATGAACTGTGCTTCTAACTCTTTCACATTAGTGCGTCAAAGTCTAAAATTATGCCCAATAGGGATTATTGTAACAGCAGGGGCACTGCTGTTACTGCTGTTAATAAGTGTGATGTTGTGATATTCTCTGGAATCAGCCTGTTACTTCGATGCATCAGCATTTTGGTTTTGTGGACAATTTGTGGGCTTTCTTTGTTGTACAAGAAAAACTTGGGAGCTAGACAGAAAGCAGGAGAAGAGACTCTGAAAAGAAGTAAATGTACAATATACTTTTACACATTAGTAGACTGAATTATTGATTATACTTAACTTTGTCAAAACAGATCATTCAAATTTTCAATTATGACTGATAAATATTATTATAGGATTTAGATCAGCCTTCAGCACCCAATAAAAATGTGATATTTCCAAACAAAGTTTTGTTGATGAGTAAGAATACAATCAGACTTTTAAATCACTCTGTTTTGCTCTTATTTTGGTGTGTCAGCATTTTAGTTTTTTGTACTCCGCCTTTTTTTTTTTTTTATGTATGTCTATAATATGGAGAAAAAGACAGGGGTGAGATGGAAAGAGCAGGAAGAGACACATGCTGCCAACTTTTTCCACATTGATAGATTTTAAATCTGTAATTATACTTCATAAGGATTACTTTATCATCAAGAAAGTGGGACATTTCTAAATGAAATTTAGTAAACATGTACAACAGAGATCATTGTGTGTTGCTCTTATTTGGTGAGTGAGCATATACATTTTGTGGACTTTTGTGGGTTTTCTTTGTGAGGAGTAGTTCAATACATCTAAGATGAAGAAGAAAACATGTAAAGAAGAAGAAAAGAGACCTTTTCCTTTTATTTTGGTGTATCAGCATGTTGGTTGTTGTGAATTCTCATGGATTGCAGATTTATCCCTGTGAGGGAGTCTAGAGCACAGATGGACAGAGAGCAATGCACCTGTGGATAAAAACCGGCCTGCCAAAGGGTCCAATCCAGCCCCTGGGATGAATTTTAAAATGCCAAAATCACACACTAATAAAATACCATAATAAACATATACATAATGACAACTTCATTTTTTTCTCTTTTAGTGTAAAAAGTAAAATTCCATAAAAATGCTGACATTTAAAAACTATCCTTTCAGACAAAATGTGAATACCCTGAACAAATATGAAAAACCTGTCTTAAGAAAAGTAAGTGTAATCTTAACAATATTCTGTCTGTTACAAAATGTTTTGTGTTTTGTAGATCCACTGTGATCTGTAAGTTCATGTGTCAATGATAAACTGAGGCATACTTAAAAAGGGCTGTTAAAATGGCTAATTTTTCTTGAGAAATTTCAGGTTGTTCATATTATTCACATTTTTAAGGAATCTTTGTAGATGTAAACACTTTCATAATGTAATTTTTACTCACCCCCCCCCCCCCCCCCCCCCCAGTGTTATTAGTGGTCTGGCCCACTTGAGATCATGTTGGGCTGAATGTGGCCCCAAAACTACAGTGAGTTTGACACCTTTGGACAAGACTCTAGTCTCGACAGGACACTGAAAAGAAGGAGGAAGTTGAAAGGACAGTGTTCGAGTAGTAAACAGAGTAAACAAGGCAGGCAGGGAGGGAGAGGTTCTGTGCGAGTGCGTTGGGGGGGTGGAACAGGGGGAAGTGGGAGGTCTGTGCAGCTCCCTGCCTTAAAAAAACAAAAGCATCTTTCCCTCCACACTCAACTCCTCCCCTCTTCCCTCTCGGCATCTCAACATTCAGCTCCCTGGATTCTCCCAGATACTCCAGAGGTACAACCCGTGAATGCCTGCTTTTGGTGCGGTATTGCGCTGCAGCCTGTGTGTGTGTGTGTGTGTGTGTGTGTGTGTGTGTGTGTGTGTGTGCACGAGTTGTTGACGATGCGCTCCGTACTTTCCATGTGTTTGTCCCTGTCTCCCTCCCCCTGCAGCTGAAGTGGGCGTGCGGAGCCTCTGACCCTCTCTCGCCCACTCTCTGCGCCAGCCTCTCCCTGTTCGCCGCAGCTTTAGGGGGGCTATGGATGGACTGCGCTTACCTCCACTCATCGAGGAGGCTCTGGACTCTACAGGTCTGTGACGCGCTATTTTTAACCTCGCACTACAGATCACAGTCATGATCAGCTGAAGAGACAGAGGGGTTTTATCTGTTAAACAAGAGTGTTTACTCTCAGAGTGAGGGATGGGGTGGTGAGGTAAAGAGGAGGAGGAGGAGGAGGAGGAGGAGGAGGAGAGAGGTGGTCAGGTGGCAGGAGGAGGGAAGATTATTGTGGAAGCTCGTCTTTATGAAGCGCAGTCAGGTTGACCGAATGACTGACGAGTGGGTATTACTGTCAGTTATGGCATCTGTAAGCGTTTGATGGAGACTACACTGTCAGGTAATGGATGGATGAATGGATGATGGATGCCACATCAGAAAATAATGTAGTCATTAATCCAGACTGTTAATTTGGTGCATTGGTTACTTAGAATCTGAGCAGATTCAAGATGTCACTGAATTTGGCTGGGATGTTTGCATCTGATCCACACTTTCCAGATCACAAAACTAGTCAAAACTTTGTATGTAGTGCTGCTTTCAAGCTTGATTTTCCACTTCTACTGGTGTATGTCGTTGACATTTCTCATGTGTTTGCTTCATACACAATCCCGACTTTGTGCAACAGTTGAAGAAAGAATGTGAGGAATGTTTTCTTCCGTTTGTGTCTCCTGTGACCCATGAAGCACTATGTACTTTCAATGGGTGTGTGGACCGAAAAGTTGTGTGGGACACTCTTAGGAGGATGTTTATTGGTGTGTAGAGAACCACAGGTCAACAGCCCAGTTTCCAGAACAAGGTTTATGTTTCTGTGTGGCTCTGGCCTGAAACTGAACTTTCAAACACATTTATTTGGTGAATTATTTCTCAGATCTTGCTGCTTTAAGACATAATTCTTAAAGCAGACTTCAGAGAATAAATAACTGAATAAAAAAATAACAGTGTCTATTTGATAGATGTTTTTCTTTGTTGCATGTTGGCCATCATAACATGGATGCTTTCTCAGGAGAGATTCTTCCTTCCTGAGAAGCTTATTCATGTTATGTTAACTCTTGGGACCTTTTTCCTTTCCTCACAGCCTAAGGCTAGCTTTAAAAGAGAGAAAGTTTCCGTCTATCATTTCTGTGATTTCAGGTGTCTGACTTAATGTAGCACGAACCCTGACTATTTGATTGGCCATAATAAGAGTAGACTTAAAGAAAATGAAAAATTCAAGTACTGAGTGACAGCTGGTATTAGCTGGTGTCTGTCTGAATTACATAGGTAAATGTGTATTCATTCTGTCCTGGCTGAAGTCACGTCTAGCAAGTCATCAGTCTGGATTGTTTGAAAAGGGTAGTTATTTTCTCTTTTCATTGTTACCAGATAAAAATTCCTTAGTGCATTTCTTAAAACATTGTCCATACATGAAATGGTTCACAGTACTGTGGAACATGGTCATGTTTTTTTTTCCTCACTAATACACAGATTACAAGAAGATGTGGAGTACACTGTTTTAACACCACTCCTGTCTGACATTTCTGTCCTAAAGAAACACTCCTGCAAGATAATAAGTGTCTGTTTAAGGTCATCATTTTTAGAGATGTTACATATAGTCTTACTGAAGGCCCAGAGTGGCTCAAATGCAGGTAGGATCCATACATTGTGAAGCTGAGCAAGAGCACTGTCTGGGATCTAATGTTCAAGATTAAAAACATTCAGCACCTCCATCAGTGGGCAATACATATGCTCTCACACACAAACATCTGCTCCCACTGAGCGATAGGGTGATTGGCCATTTCCAAACATCTGTGTCCGTGGATCTAACAGTCATTGGTCACCATATTGTTACACCCACTTGCACGAGTCACTGGCCATCTTCCTCTTCATCATTCTTTCTGCTTTCCTACTCATTTTCTCTTCTCCCTCTTTCAGCTGCAATCCTTCAGTGCCCACTCACACTCTGTCTCACACACACACACACACACACACACACACACACATACATGTGCATGCATAGACATATACACCTTTGCACCTGCCAGAGCCTCAGCCCACACAGCATTTCTCTCCTGGTCGCTCTACTTTTCCTTCCACTCTTTCCCTGTGTTGTACCCTCATGCTATGAAATTCACATCAACAGTGATAATCCTAAGGGTACACAAATAACATTTCTCTAAGCTCTCTGGAACTAATGAATAGCAAAGTTGCTGTCTTACACAAACTTTTTACATCTCATCAGTGTGAGAGACTCTGAGAAAAACAACAAAGTGAGATTCTCACGCTTCTGTTTTGGACTGTTTAACATGGCCAGGGTTATGGGAGTAAATTAAAACAAATTTTACATTCTTTTCCACCCTCAGGCATTCCTTCTCTCAGCCCTGAAGCTGGTCAGTGTAACATGTGTCTATGCTCCACCCCTACTCTGCCCCATCACGCTTCATTTTAAGACAGGCACTCTGCAGGTCTCTGACAAACTGAGCAGCCTATATGTTTTTCTATCTCACTTTGCATTGTATAATGGAACAAATCTTAAAGCTTTGAAATGTAAAGAGGAGGACCCTTGAACTTGTACTATTCCTTCCTGCAGCTTATTCTACAGATTTTTCAAAAATTTTCTTCCCTCTTGCAGAATACTCAGTGTTGGCAACCTATCATTAGCATACACTCTCTCTCCCCCACCATTTCTATCCTTTTGGGGTTTGGCAGCAAAATGATGCACTGTGGTATCCCATATTTCCTCTGTGATTTAAGCATTTTGAAACCTTCTAAAGAGATTGCTTTCAGGTGGGAGGCACTGTTTTATGATCAAATGGATTATTAAGCACATCACCTATTGTAAAGCTTTGTTCTCTGTTGCTATTCATATCCCTTAATGGAACTGCTATGCATGCACACACATGTTGAAGCAGCACACAAATGCACATTCCCATAACAATGTATTCCCTAAGTCAATCACCTACAGTCTCTACACACACTGGCACAGTTTTTGTGCACACTCATCTAATGAGGCCAAATTAAAGCACATTCTGCACTGCATCTTTATTCCATTGACCCACTTTCTCTCATTTTCCTTTGAATGCACAAACATGGATTTTCCATTTCAGTAACAGAGTGGCTCATTAACTCTGCCCAACTCTTCTGGGTGCTTGGGGTTCCTGTTTCATTTCTTCTTGTATCCTCCTGCTGCTCTTTCCCCCCACTTCCTCTGGAGTTTTAAGGGCTCATAAAAAGAAAAGAGATAAACTCACATTACCTCATGAGACACCCACCCTTGTAGCTCACTGAAGAGGTTCACAAACTTTTAAGTCAGCAAATCTGATCATGACCTCACTTTGCAGGTTTTGTAAAGGGGCACATGATACAATCACTTGGGCCTCTCGACAGGGAAAAGCAAAGAACAGACAAAAAGGTTTCCATGAAGAACAAATTTGTGGACAAAACAGAGCTTTATTGCCAGAGTGACTTCCATATGGTGAGGGCTGGGGTCTTTGGTGTACAGGTGTTACTGTATATATGAACTGAGTGTGTGGAGTGTATGGCTTTATCAGATTTATCTGGGGTTTTTTTTTTTTAGGAAAAAGGGATTGACAGAAGTTAAAGTGCTCCAGGCCTTATACTATATTAAACCATCTTTCTGACTCTTGTTGCATCTCTCTGTTATTTTTTCCCCTTTCTTTTGCCTTTACTATCACTATCACTTTGACTCCCTGTTCCTGCGCTGTATTTGTGTGTTTTTTGTGTTGCTGATGAATTGTGGCAGTGTAAAGGGAAAAGCTGGAACATCAGTACTGGGTTGACTTCAAAGCTGGGGTAGCAGGGGGATGGTGTGCATTATGCATGGCCTCCTACACAGCTGCAGAAATCCATAGCATATATACACATACACAACATATGCAGGTTGAACATGGTAGACTTATGCAATCATACATATATCTGTACAGGCTCAGTAGAAGAGGGCTTGTAGCTCACATAGCTGAAGTCCATGCCGATGATGATAAAATGATGCTGTATCAGAATGTACAGATGGCTACACAATACGGACACATATCCAAAGGTACATAGGAGCACAGGCAAAAACACAAACACATGGCTGCACACAAAACAACTCTGGCACCACAGCCACAAACACCAGCAGCAGCACCTGTCTCCTTGGTTCAGCACAAAGCACACATCACATTACTACATCTGTAGACGCCTCCAGCTCCTGTTCCAGTGACTTGTCACTTCTTTTCAAAGTAGATGTGACTCCAGATGTTCCTTTCAACACAGTAAAATTAGATTTTTTAACCAGCAGTCACAGCATAGAGGAGTTGAAAATGCATTCTACAATAATATTTTAAATTGGATAGAACCTGATTACAATGAGCAGTAAGAAAAATGTAGATGAATATTAGATAGAAGTCTTCAGGGACAGTTTCCCCTTGCTCATCTATCAAGTGTATTGTAACACACTGTAAGATTGAGTTTTGGTGCCTGTCGTCTATATATAGCTGTAACTCTGACTGTAAAATCATATTTGTTTATAGAGAGAGAATCTTTCCAGGCTAAAACGCTCTCTAAAATCCCCACTCTGCTTCTCAATTTTGTAAAGTGCAAATTTCATTACTCTCCTCACTCCATCAGTGAACCTCAAATCAGAAGCAAAACAAAGGACTTGTGTTGCCACATTAATGTTTAAATTTAATCTCAGACAGCTATTCTGACACATGGACAAAGAACAGTCAGCCTGCTTGTCTCTTTTCTAAAGTGGAACAACGTTTGCACTGACATTCTCAATGTGTTTCACTGCAATGTGATTACGAAGGAATGTGCTGTGGCTAGATAAAGCCATCCTCTCCCTGGAGCTGTAACGCTGCTTGTGAGATGACTCTCCGGCCTGTCCCCTCTCTTGTATGCATACAGCATCTATATCTAATGCAATGCCAGTGTGCATAAAAGACCTGCGCTGTGCCAAGCATGCAGTGGAGTGATTGCAGGTGTCACAACGGCTGATTGTGTTGCACAGTGTGTTTGACATTCACTTGCAAGGTGAGGTGATAAAGCTTCTCGAAGGGCTGAAGTGATTAACAAGCAGCTGGAGTGAACCTAAGTGAATACTCATAAGAAAACTGGAAAGATAGCAGGTGCTGCTCAGCAGGAGGATTTTGTGTTGTTGAATGGCAAAGAGTTTATTGGCAATAATAATGTCTCAAAATTTTGCACACAAGAAGCTAAAAGATGTTGAGTTTTGGCTGATTAATCTGCACAGACAGAATGTTTTATCACCTATTGTTACTGACATATGTTGGCGCAAAGAGGGGAGTTAATATTAGCTATTTCAAATGGAAATACTGACTTTTGGTTCGAAGTAGTAACTTGAATGATAAAAACTGCTCAAGTCTGGATTTTTAAAAAACTGTTTGATGATCTGTTCCTAAGTTTGTTGTTCAAATAGTAAGGTTTACATGTTTACATTACTCACATGTTTTAAGTTACAGTCATCTGGTTTCTACTGAAGTGAAAGGTTAATATCATTCTTTCACCTACTGAAAGCTTGTTGAGTGTGAAATGTTTTAGGATTTTGTGGAGAACGGTGGGAATGATATAGTTTATTGATTAATGGTTGATTTTT
Source organism: Sphaeramia orbicularis (assembly GCF_902148855.1). NCBI lineage: Eukaryota > Metazoa > Chordata > Actinopteri > Kurtiformes > Apogonidae > Sphaeramia > Sphaeramia orbicularis. The sequence goes on from NC_043962.1 coordinate 49,194,883, forward strand.
TCAGGTCCCAAACCATCATTATTGCACTCTCCAGAAAATAAAAGTCACAAACAGAATATCTTTACTGGACCACCTTTAGCTGGGGTGCATTTTCTGCAATATGATTTATGCAATAAATGGCCATCCATACCTGCATTCATTTTTGTCCCAGATCTTGTGTTGATGATGGAGGGTCGGACCATTGTTTAAAGTCTTCTCCATCACATCGTAAAAGATTCTTAGTGGGGTTCAGGTCTGGTCTCTGTGGTGGACAATCCATGTGTGAAAATAATATCTCATGCTGTCTTTAACAATCTGTTCATGATCCACTGATGTTCAGATCTGGTCATTATTTCCTCATTTCCTGAACCTAGACCTCACCAACTGAATCAGATCAAAACACTACCCCCACAGGGTTGCCTGTAGGCACTTGGCATGATGGGTAATACCTTCACCCAGCTCTCTTCTCTCCCTGATGTGCCCATCACTCAGGAATAGGGTCAGTCTAGACACATTAGACCACATGACCTTTTTCCATTAAAACACAGTCCAGTTTTTATGCTCTCCTTCAAACAGATAGTTGTATCAGACATGAGAAGCTACTCACTGCATCAGTTAGATGCAGTAAGTTCTTTAGAACTTGGTGTAACTGAAACTCATTAATCACTGCCGTCATCTCTTGCCTAATTGCTTTGTTAAATGCAGGTGGGCAAGCTTTATAAATCCACTATCAGTTTTCTTCCCTACCACATCTGTGAGTTTTTTAATTTCTCTGGGTAGAAAAAAGTGTGTTAACCGTAGAAATTAAAGTTTTCATTCTCAAAAAACCTACTTACAAATTCTTGGTCATTCGTTCTTGGCATTGTTTAGCTTTAGTTTCTGTTCTTTTTGGGCTAATCTGGGAATAACATCCTCAAAACAAAAGAATTAAAACTCATTAAAAATCACTTGAGTGTAATCTTTTTGTGCACTGCAATTCAACATATTGTAGGATTTGGCTGTGAGTGATATTCATTGGGAAGCTGTGTCTCCTGATGGCCTTTTTAGCTGCCGCTGGCTATACAAGCAGCTCCCACTTTCTCATTGCCACACGACTCCAGCCCTCTTTTTTATGACTAACCCATTACACCGCATCAAAGTTTAATGACAAAATAGCCCAGTGCTTATGAAACCTCTCACATGCCTCTGAGGGGCTGCATTGTTTAAATTAACATTATTATGAGACAGGAAGGGATAAGACAGAGCGCTGATAGGATGGAAATATGTTAATATTGGTTGCGATGGAAATAGATCTGGAGAAGGGTAACATCAAGGCAGAGAAATAATTACCACTAGAAATGGAAACATCCTCTGAATGAAGATTACACTGGTGAGCATCAGTCTTAAATAGGTAGATCTTTAGTTAATGCTTTATTCTGTTCCCCACTGCACCTTTTTTCTCATAACAGCTCCAACAACATCATTGCCCTCTCATCACACTCGCTTATCATCAGTTCTTTCTAAGTCCAAACAGCAATTCTGGGGCACTTGGAGACCAATTGAACATGAATCACTTTATTTCAAAGATGGACTTGACCCGAGAGGACACATTATGGTGAAATTATAGTATGGGTAATGATAATAGGCCAGTGTGTGCTGTGTCAGCAGAATTTACTAAAATGAGACAGTAACTGAGGGAGAAGTGATAGTTTACCTTTGAACTTCTGAGAATGAGCACTGATATACCGGTAATCTACATGTACCTCTGGTCTTCCCTGCGTAGCAGCAAATGCCATCTGCCTAAACGGAAGAGACAAATCTGCTGTAAATGACACCTTTCTTTCTAGTTTAAAATGATAAGTATTGTTATTGTGATTTTTATATTGTCATTATCATATTTATCATGATATAGATTTGTCTTATACCCTTTAGATCTAATCTTGTTTACAGTCTCAATTGAGACACTGGCAAGATGTTTTACTGAATTTACTTCATTTATATTTTGATGCTGTGGCTCCGTTGGTAGAGGGGGTTGTCCAATGACTGTAGGGCCAGCGGTTCGAATCCTGGCTCCGACTGTCCACATGTCGAAGTGTCCTTGGGCAAGACACTGAACCTAAATTACTCCCAGTAGGGCCTGGCAGCGCCTTGCATAGCAGCAGCTGCCCACTGGTGTATGAATGTGTGTGTGTGTGTGAATGTGAGGAATTGTAAAGCGCTTTGGGCATCATTAAGGTAGAGAAAATGTGCTTTATAAGTTCAGTTAAGTTACCATATAATTGTTTGTAATGCTCTGTCTTTGTGTTTGTGAAATGGTGGTGTAATGCTCTCACCATAAAGAAGAATTTAGAACAACAACAACAAAAAAGCTTTTCATATTATTGTTACATAATTGTCATGTGACATATATTCATTGTTTTCATTTGTTGCATCTTTTATGTTATGTTTTGTTGTATTTTGTTGTTGTGTGTTACTGTATTTTCTTTGGTCATTTTTTATCTTGTTAACTATTTTTGTCATTTTCATCTTGTTTTTGTTGTTTTATCTTGTGACTTTTACAGTGTTTTAATTTTTTGTTGCATCTTTTAAAACAATATTTTTATCTTGTGTATCTTTTACAAAATTTCATCTTTTTGCATATTTTGCCATTTTCATCTTGTTGCATCTTTCATGTTGTGCCATCTTGTTGAGTCATTTTTGTTGTTTTTTATGCTGTTATTTTTATCTTCTGTCTGGCATCTTTAACATTCTTTTCATCTTGTATTTTTAAATAATTTTTATTTTTCTGTTTCTGTTATGTTATTTTCATCTTGTTGCATCCTTTGCATTGTTATTTCTAATTGTATCTTTTTTGTTGTTGTTTATGTGTTCTTTGTAGTTTTCATCTTGTTGAATAACAATTTCTTAAATAATAACATTTCACTAATTTTCTTTATTTTGGTTTTATGTTCTGAATCCAGGTGTATTTAAAAAAAAAAAAAAAGCATTGAATCTAGACATGAGTCACTACAGATATTTTCTTCTTGTTACATTTCTGTGTCTTTTTGATGGCCTAATAGATTGCACACAATAAGCACTAAGACAGAGACTTACAGGTCACTCACAGGTCAGGTCCTTTCATCTTCTTATGTCTTTTATGAATAATTTTAAACCACAGATGTCCATCTGGTTTCTCCATCTTTCACTAATGCCTTTAAACTGCTCTGCATTCATCCTCACAGCTCCAACAACCGCCTGTCATGCTACATCAAGTCTATTTGTTAAGTCCTACATAGCATATAATGTCTCATTCGACTTTATATACTGACAGACAACAAGCACAAGCTGCCAACAAGCACAAGGAAACCTCTAATAAGAGAAGGAATCAAGTGGCAGCCATGTCATACGAGTCAGTGTAATACAAAGCATGATGGTGTTTGTCATATCAATCGTACTATGAATGATAGTTTGTGTTGTTGAAGCCTTTGAGGTGCATTGCTGTGTGGTGACTCATAGTGATTCTCTCAGCACACTGGACCACCTCCCCCTTTCCCTCTGCACATTGTGTTGGATTACTTGCTCCCCCTTGTGGACAGAAATGACTTTTTTTTTTAAAAGATGGAGTATGAAATGAAGAGAGTGAGGTGCTCTCAAAAATGTGATCATAAAACCAAATACACATCAATACATACTTCCCATGTGTCTTTATCATTTCAAGCTTTTGTCAAACATTTGTGGAAAGTTTATCTAATGCGTTGTTTCCCTAGTAAGTTATTTTTTTCCTTTCTAATCAACATGCACACACATCTTTATTAGATGATTGCCCCATGCCTGTTGGTCGTTCTGTGTATATTAAATATGTAAAGGTTAATAGGGTAAATCAGATCTAAAGAGGGTCCTGTGTGCATTCAGTATGACTTAAATCACAAGATGGTGCTGTTGGTTCACAATAAAAGCTGGCTGTAAGCATATCTGATTTTGGGTGATGACAGGGGGTTTTGTCACCTGTAAATTTCACTTCTGGTCTCTCTTTTCTTATACTGTCAAGCATCATTTTCTTCCTGCTGTCATCTCTCCATCAGATGACCTGTGCGATCTGAAGGCAGAGAGCAGCCCCACCATGGACAATGAGATTACGGCAAAGGAGAGAGGAGTCCTCGAGGAGAACAATGAGAAAGAGGAGATGGACCAGGAGAGGGGTCAGGAGGAGGAGGAAGGTGAGGAGAAGAAGCTGAGGGAGGAAGAAGGAGAAGGGGAGGAGAAGAGGAAGAAAGAAAAGGAGCCGCTGACAGAGGAGCAAGAGCTGGAGGAGCTCAGGGCCCAGGTCCTGCAGCTGCTCCTGGAGCTGGACGATGCCAGAGAGACCTCCAACAAACATCAGGAGAGTTTTAATGAGCTCCAAGGTGAATATGACGACCACCACTAACACTGGGTTTCTATACTTTTCATTCAATTATTCATAAGGTAATATTCACCACTTTTTTAGAAGTCTTCTTCTGACACATAACTTTAGGAACACGCACTTGCTACAATTCAGGAAAGGTGAGCTCATCACAGTTTTTTTGAGTGAACAGCGGAAAAAGGGAAAAGGAATAGGAAGACATGAAAATTATCAGGTATACCCCTTGTTTGGAGCCACATTACGTCTTCATGCTTTAACACAGGAACATTGTTTCAACTTTAAAGAGCTCACAACACTTCAGACTGCATTGGGCTTAAAAAGTTTGTGGATATATAGTATGGTATTTAAGAAATCACACTTTAAGTTTGATGTTTTTTTTTACTGATTTTTCACAGATTATTCAGACATCACTAGAATGGAGAGGGTTGCTTGTTAATATTCAAATCTTAAGATTCAAATCCAAAGCTCAATGACTTACATAATCTGAACTATGAGCCTCAAAGTGATAGGAGTTCCATCCAAAAGCCCTTTGAAATCTTGTAATAAACCGGAGCAGACAGCTCAGTTCAAATCCAGAAATACTCATCTTATTTTTCTCTCAGTCTTTGCCACTAAAACGGTATACATTTTATATACTTGCATTCAGGCAAGTCTTGATCTTGCTTATGATGAAAACATTTTAGTGATATGAGGTACTGTCTGCAAATAATGAGTTTCTACTTGACAGCTGCCCTGTCCTGATAAAGTATAAAGACCAACCAGGAGAACAGAGTAAATGACTGTTAAACATTTAGATAAACTGAATGAAAGTGTATGACTCTGTGAAAAAGGGCTCCAGAGTAGAGACAGCTGAAGTCCACCTATTCCATTGTGCCCTGTGGGACTTGTGTGAAATATGAATAGTGGTCAATGGTAAGAGACAAGTCATATTATGTCTTTATTTACACATATGTTTGTTACACAAGTCTACACAGTGTTTGGTAAAGATAGCGAAGTAACATCTAGTTTTAGTGTTACACAGCTCAGTGGACTGAATCTCTTGTCATATGTGATAAATGCCACCAACATGAAAATAGTTGTTCCCTCAGCATATTTCGCCTTGTTCTTCATGAGCAAGGAGAAGAAGTATTTAAAGACATGAAAATCACTACTAATCTAGTCATGTTGAAGTTGCAGAGACATCTTAAGTGACTCTGAGCAGATTGTGGAGAGGGACAGTCTCAATGACATCACCTCCATGACTTTCAGGTGTATTGTCTTTCTATTTTCATATTTTCATAGTGTAATACTTCAACAGTTTTACAACAAACTGAGACTTTCTTGATTTGAAAAATTACCTTTTAAACTGACACAGTTTATGCACAAATGATGGCATACTTCAAACTACACTTTACAAAACTGAAATTATTTCTAAAAGAGTGTCCAATGAGGCACAAACCGGAAGTGGCAGGATTTTGGGTCTCAGTGTGGACAAATCTGGAGCAAACAGCAGGCACCTTCAAAATATCTGCTGAAATTTTCTTGGATTAAATCTCGTATTTACAAGCAATTAATGTTTGACATTTTAATAATACTGAATAGAGCTGAAACGATTAATCGACTGGAATCAATTTTTAAAAATATGTGATTCCAGTTTTCCTCGGTCAAATCTTAGTTCCCTTAATTTTGCTGCCGCTAAACATTGGTTCCGCTGTTTTGTTTCACATGACGCCAGGATCAACACAAACAACATGGAGCATAGCTCAGAAGAGCCGAGGGCAATTTTTTTCTACATCGGAACCATCACTTACTCCTTTAAATTTTTAACTTTCACACAAACATTAAAAATATGTGTCTTTATTTTTTTAAGTTGTATGTTAGTTCCATCTTAAGTTCTTAGTAAGTTAGTAATTTGGATCCAAATGTGTTGAAGACTGCAGTGCACATATTGTTTATAGATGTCATTTGACTTGTTTGTTGTTGTTTACATCTATAGATATTTTGATGCATTTATATTTTTATATATAGTAACACTTTGATACTTTTTGTGGTTGTTGTTTCAGTTGGTTCTGGAATAAAGGAGAAGTTGTTTGTCATTTTCAGATGCATTTTTACTGTTTTTTTCCACCTATTCAAATAATCATTTAATCAAATGGAATAATTTAAAAAAAAATCAGTAGATCAAATGATTACAAAAATAATCCGTTGCTTTACATCTAATGCTAGTACTATGTCTAATGCCATTTTAGTCACTACTTCTAATATCCATAGTTTTAGGAAACAGACTCTGGTGCTGATTGGTTTCATGGAGCTAAAACACTGATGATTTTCCAAAAAACTTCTATTCAGCAGAAATAATTATTGAGCCTGACACATAAAGACACAAAATTTGCAAATATCTGAGCTTTTGCAGCATGTTATCTCCCTGATTTTCTTGATTTGTACAGATGCAGTGAATAAAAATGTATGTTTACAAATGAATTTAAGTTTATTAGCGTCCCCCCCCACAGTCCCATCTTTTCCTCATTTGGGATTGCTCACAAAGATGATACAAGCCCCTCTTTGGAAAATATCAACAATAATACAGTCAAGCATTTTTCCCTCTGCATCTTAGTGGCTGAAGAAAACTTGTGTTCAACAGAAGGGACACATCCTGTAAATGTTTATATGTAGTCAGTGACACGGTCAGTTCCTCACAGCTGCTAAATGGAGCATCACATCATATCTTAGAAATGATGAGCTTATGTTCAGGGACAGTGAGTAAGGCCTTGGGTATGGGGTTGCACTCATCTCAGTGTGTGTGTGCACTTTTATGAGTGTGTGTCTATGAGTTTGTGCCATGTGAAGAGACATGGCGCTCTGAGATCAGTTATTTGTTTGGCAGAGGAGGAGGCATTCCTCAGACAACTGTGTGCATACTGAGGGAAGCTTCCAGACTGAGTGTCCTAAACCACAAACAGAAATCAGCGCTGGTCTGCTCCCCCAGTGCATGAAGGCAGCTGTTCAGGTTTCTACCAAATGACGTGTGTAGGGAGGAAAGGAGACCCTCAATGTACACGAATAGCAGCTGACATAGGGTAAAGCGCAGATTAACTATATCTCTGTGGGTAAAGATGTTCATTTAATGACCTGCCTTTCAGACTGCAGTCACTAGTAATATCCCAGTAATATGAATATGACATAAATAGAGCTGGTAGAAGATCTGAATCAAATGGAAAAGGTAAGAGCAATGTGAAGAAATAAAAAATAAGAAGAATAGATTTAGATTTCATGCCCCATATTTATTCTTCTCAAAGTGATTGTATGTTGTATTGATATTCCAAACTCCCAAAATCAGGGGGAAGCTGTGCACTAGAACACACCTAGGAAAACCAAAACCAGCAACAAATCAATACTATGTATCCACAAACTAACTGAATAAAGTATAAAGCTCATTGTTCATACACATCTTCATTATGGTATCATCAAGTTTCTTGTCAGTAACAGAGGTGAGTAATTTTAAAAAGTACAAGTACTGTTATTAAAAAGTTATGATATCACTTGTCAACAGTCTTTTTGCTTTTATAAGTCTGACTACATTTAGAGGCTTCTATTTTTCTCAAGCCTTTTGTTTAAACAAGTTTCTGCACCTACTTGAGTAAAGAATATATGTTCTTTTACTCACTGTTAATATCAGTGGACAACATTTTTTCCCCTTCTGCTACTAGGGGAAAAACATCTGAACTTGACTAAATAAGGCTGATTCCAAATCTGAAAACATGATTTCTCCAGTATGTTAGGATTTTGAGTTATGGGAATGTAAAAAAAACAACAAAAACAAACAAAAAAAAAACACTAATTCCTCAATCCTGTGTTGATATCTTTTATTGTGAATTCACAATATTAGGATACTAAGTTAGCAAATGCACTCATAGATATGAACATCAAGCCCAGTAAAGAATAAACCTTTGTATCAGCTTGGATCAGAATTGTTCCAAAATGTCTGTCATACACCATCTCTTGTTTGTGTGGTTGTAATTCCTTTGTGTTTCCTGCTGTAGAAACAACAGTAATCACCATCATATTTGGGTTGAAGCCCCTTAGTATCTGATTTCCATTTCAGAAACATCTGGATAAAAGTATTCACTATGCTCATCACTTACATCACCTAAAGGGACCAGAAAAAAATCAGATGAAAATAGAGAAAATACATTTCTGCAACATTCTGTAGCCCATCCATTCATTTGGGGCTCTGGTTGCCCAGAAATGTTTTCACCATTTATACGAATGAATTCCAACCTGTTAATTGTTACCAATCACCAATGAGATCTCCAGTCTGGCTCCAGCAAAAATTCCTGCTTTCATCTTTGCATCACTTTGGGTTGGGTTAGGGTTAGGGTTAGGAATGTCAGATGGACACAGGACAGAATGTAAGACCTTGGAGTCATTCTGGGAAGTTAGGGAAAGTAACTCTTTGTTGAATTCCAGAACTGAGAGAGCTCATGCTCTGCTATGGGCTAAAAGGTCAAACTGTAAGTTGTGCTATCTTTAGAGATAAAGTAGCTTACAATATGCAGAATCGAGAAGCTGACTGAGAGAAACATTCATGTTTTGAAGGACACAGGTGTCTGACAAACTAACAGTTGTGAGGAGCCAGGAAAAGAAAACTTATGGTCATCATTAAGCATTAAAATCAGTATTAACATACCAAATATTTCTTTCAGGTCTTGAAAGTATCTAAATTCTGATCACTCAGAATTTATAGAACTAAAACACTAGTGTAATATGCTGCAGATGACTATATTTGTGCATACAGCAAATCTATGCTGGATAAATTCCTATTCAGATTTGGAATCTGTGTGTCAGAGGAAATCAGGTATTTTCATCCTAATATCAAAATGATTGAGGACCAGTGTATTTGTGCATCTACAATACTTACATTTACTGTTATATGTCTAAAGAATTGCTAAAAAAACCCATACTAAATAAAGTAGCTAAAAAAACTAACCCTCCTGCCTATAGTGTGTTTGACATGCAATCACACACAGACATACAAAACTGCATGTGTCATTTTTTCGTGCTTCAAGGTTGAACACCTTATCAAGTTGTCATCTTTCTATTGGCCTGCTGAACTGACATTTTCCTCTTATCTCTCTACCCATGCCTCACTCCTGGCTCCCTGTCTCGTCTCCCGTCACATCTTCTTGCCACCAGGTCTGCTGGAGGATGAGCGTCTGGCTAGTGCACATCAGGCAGAGGCTTTCACACGCCAGATTCAGAATCTACAAGGTATGGACAAAATATATTCCTGAGGAATGAAGTGTCTCAGACCACAAAAACCATTCAGTCTGTAAGGAAGAAAGTATGACAAAATTATGGAAAAAATATCAATTCAAATATTACACATTCTGTTTTCAGTCATTGCTAATGTTGCTGTGCAAGCTGCCAGCAATGGCAAATGTAATGCTCATCACCAGCTCCATCATCTTGTGTCAGTGTATGAATTTTGTAAATAATTGTATTAAGATGTAATCGACAAGAACATGTTCTATTCTTGCTGTCATTAGACTCAGAGAATGGGGAGCACTGCCTTTTTGTTATTAGTAATTTATTATGTGTCGGACAATATGTAAAAATGAGAAAAAAACAACATAATCCTGAGGGGAGAAGAAACCATATCAGTAGAGGATGGCATTATTTAAGAGGTGCTTTTTGCTGAATAGAGACCTGTGAATAACAGGATTGTAGAATCAGTGCAAAAACTTAATAAGAAATGCAAGAATAACTTCAAGTGCATTGTTGAATAACTTGTAAAGTGTATGTTTAGCGCTGAAATGCTTAATGTCAAGTTCCCTGAAATGAGATGTATCTGCTGATACTGGACATGCCCACATCTATCTGACATTTTGATTAAATTGCAAAATATGCAAAAATTAATCCGTGCTTTTTGACCTGAAGCCACAAACTTAATCTCATGTGTTTCATTAGAACATTTATGTCCATAGGTATCAGGGACAGTTTTGATTTTATCCTCTGATTTTTGAGTTAGCCTATATGATGCAGTGTTTGATCAGCTTGTATCACATGTAAGACAAAGAGTTCAGACACTTATACATAACACAAGGGTTTAATTTAATATACAATGTTAATTGCAAATACACCTCTATGGGGTGCTGTAAAAACTGGGATATACTGCAGAAGGAAATGTGATCAGCATATCTGTGGACTGTTGCCTGTTGCTATATTGTTTGTTGTCTGCCGACGTCATCCTCCATGCTGCTTGTCATTATTTTATTTCTGGAAGAGCACAAGAAAATCAATTGATATTTTCCACTAAACTATACATGTGTAAACTCCTCTGCTGCCAAGCTCTGAGTTGACTTGGTTTGTCAAGACCTCTGATATCCAGAATAGTTTTGGAACCCATACACCACGTTCCAAATTATTATTCAAATTGTATTTAAGCGTCATAAAGATTAATTTTTTTGTTTTTCAATTAAACTCATGGATGGTATTGTGTCTCAGGGCTCTTTGGATCACTGAAATCAATCTCAGACACCTGTGATAATTAGTTGGCCAGGTGAGCCCAATTAAAGGAAAAAGTACTGAAGAAGGACGTTCCACATTATTAAGCAGACCACCATTTTCAAGCAATATGGGAAAGAAAAAGGATCTCTCTGCTGCTGAAAAGCGTGAAATAGTTGAATGCCTTGGACAAGATATGAAAACCTTAGATATTTCACGAAAACTTAAGCGTGATCATTGTACTATTAAGAGATTTATGGCTGATTCAGAGCACACACGGGTTCGTGCAGATAAAGGCACAATCAGGAAGGTTTCTGCCAGACAAATACATCGGATTAAGAGAGCAGCTGCTAAAATGCCATTACAAAGCAGCAAACAGGTATTTGAAGGTGCTGGTGCCTCTGGAGTCCCACGAACATCAAGGTGTAGGATCCTCCAGAGGCTTGCAGTTATGCATAAACCTTCTATTTGGCCACCACTAACCAATGCTCACAAGCAGAAATGGCTGCAGTGGGCCCAGAAATACATGAAGACTAATTTTCAAACAGTCTTGTTCACTGATGAGTGCTGTACAACCCTGGATGGTCCAGATGGATGGAGTTGTGGATGGTTGGTGGATGGCCACCATGTACCAACAAGGCGCGATGTCAGCAAGGAGATGGCGGAGTCATGTTTTGGGCCAGAGTCATGGGGAGAGAGGTGGTCGGCCCCTTTAGGGTCCCTGAAGGTGTGAAAATGACCTCTGCAAAATATGTGGAGTTTCTGACTGACCACTTTCTTTCATGGTACAAAAAGAAGAACCATGCTTTCCAAAACAAAATCATCTTCATGCACGACAATGCACCATCTCATGCTGCAAGGAACACCTCTGCATCATCGGCTGCTATGGGCATAAAAGGAGAGAAACTCCTGGTGTGGCCCCCATCCTCCCCTGACCTCAACCCTATTGAGAACCTTTGGAGCATCCTCAAGCAAAAGATCCATGAGGATGGGAGGCTATTTTGACATCCTGCAAAGAAATTCAAGCAGAAACTCTCCAAAAACTCACAAGTTCAATGGATGCAAGAATTGTGAAGCTGCTATCAAATAAGGGGTCCTATGTTAAAATGTAACTTGACATGTTAAGATGTTTTTGATTGAAATGGCTTTTGATTTCAGTAAATCTGACCTCCTAATGCTGCAAATTTAACAAATGACTATTTTCAGTTCTTTACAACCTAGAAAATGTCTCGAAACTCTGTTGTGCATAATAATTTGGAACAGTGCGTTTTAAGTTTTTTATTTTTGAAAAAAATACTGTTTTCATTGGGAGGTTTGTTCAATAACATTTTAATTAAACCTTAACAGCTGATGACTTGAAAATTATGCTGACTGTCATTTGCATTGACTATTTAGGAAAATCAGAGAAAAATATCACTTACATAATAATTTGGAACGTGGTGTAGTTTGCCAAGGTTTACTGTGTATATCCTGATATCTACTTTATATAACACCAACTGTCCATAAACCTCTAGAAAGCTGAGATACTGCCTCGCAGAAAACAAGGGAGAAAAAAGAAACAAAAAAGTAAACAAAATTAATCTAAGAAAGGATACTGAAAAGAACAATGTGAAATTCTAAACAGAAAGACAGAGACAGACAGAGGAGAGGAGAGGAAATGGAGCAGACAGCGTCACAATTTAAAGATGAAAGATGTTTTTCAGTAATGATGATAGAGTGAAGAGTGGAGGAGATTTTCTTTCTCTGAAAATACCAATAATGTGGACCTCACCCTGAAAAAGCATGTCTCTTACCATAAGTTACATCAGCTCCTTGAGATACTACCCACATTACATACACACAGACACACACCACCCACAAGACAAATACTGTGGGTCTTTTCACACTGGTCCACTGGTGCAAAAACCTCAGGTGGACTGATGGTGACACTGAGCCTATTTACATGACTATGAAAATCTGATAACTGTGAGTATTCAGATAATTGTAATAATCAGATCTGATGTGTTTACTTGTACTTGAGAAATGTGATGATCAAAAACCCTGGTTTAGATGTCTAGTCTATCATCAGATTTCTTTCAGAGTACCTACGGATGTAATGACTGTAGACTCAAACTTCCTGTTGTCTTCCATACCAGATTATCCTGTTTACATGGTCCACTTCAGAAATTGGATAATGATTGGAGTATTGATGTGCAGGTAAACAAGCTCACTGATGCTGCAGCTACACATTGCTCATCAAGAATCATCTCCTTCCTTCCTTCTTTCCTTCCTTCTTTCCTTCCTTCCTTCCTTTCTTCCTTTCTCTTCTTCTCCTCTGGCCTCAGCCCAGCTGCGCTGTGTCCAGGAGGAGATGGACAGCCTGGAGGAGGAGAAGGACAGTGAGCTGGCAGAAGCCCAGGAGGAGCTGCGAGTCGCTCAGGAGGAGGTACTGCTTCTCCAACAGGCAGCTGAGGAGGCAGCGGCTGAGAGAGAAAACGACATCGCCTCCCTGCAGGAGGAGCTGTGCCGCCGGCGAGCAGAGCTGCAGCGACTGAGTACTGAGACCCAGGAGTATGAGCTGGAGATCACCACGCTGAGGGCAGAGATCAACATGAAGAGTCAGCGTAGGGAGGTGGAGAGGAGAGAGGGTGAGACCACAGAGGGATAGAGTATGTGAGAGAGATAAAAACATGTCAGCAGATACGAAAAATGTGGGTTTTACTCCTCACTCTGTAAATGGCAATCAGCAAGAAGGGCACCACTGAATCCACAACGTAACACATATGCATGCATTTAGTGTCAGCTGTTTATAAAGACATAATGGAGTTTTTGTTTAGCAAATTTATTTTAAAATGAAAATGACTGCATTTAAATTAACACCAAAAATGTTCTCATTGAGAAGTAAGGTATAAATTAAGAACATCTGTGGCTGAACAACAATCTGGAAACACTCAATACTCCAAGAGTAGAATATCAAAGGTCATGTTAAGTTGAATTTCAATAGAAAAATCACAGTTGGTAAAAATTTTTTAAAAAATCTTGTATTTAGATTAGATTTAATTTATTGGTCCCTGTGGGGAAATTCGTCTTCACTGACTGAAACATTACAAGAAAAAGACATTACATAACATACAAGAAAAAGATAACATAACATTACAAGAAAAAGACAGCAACATTATACAACACAGACAACAACAACAACAGTAGGGGCAGACATAAAAAGAGACATTGATGGAGTGACAGGTAGCAGACTGGTCAGCCTGTCAGCAGGGCCTAGGGTTTAGGGCAGCTATGGCTGCGGGGATCAGGCTTTTCCCAAGATTTACAAACATTAGGAATGAGCATTATTTCAGTTATTGACCATTTAAAGCACAAATGTCAAACTTACTGCCGTAAGGTCCAATTCAGCCTGTGGGATGAATTTGTGAAATGCAAAACTTACACAGAAAATACCAACAATCAGTGATGTTAAAATCATTTTAGTTCAGGATCCACTTACAGACCAGTTTGATCTAAGATGAAAGTAATGGACACATTGCATTCAGGCTGCACTACAGAACAATAATTAAACAAACCAACATAACATATAATAATTTGATGTTGCGATAAATATCATTGCAACAAACATTTTTATTTTGTCTTTAGGGCTAATTTTGTTTACACTGACTACCTTTACATGCACACTAACACTGAGTTTTTACATTATTTCTGAAAAAGGGGAATCCGTTTACATGGCCAGTGAAAATGAATCTTCCTCTAGAAGACCTCTACTATTTCTATGCACATAACTCATAGGGCATAACTTATGGAAAAATTAAATTTTTTCAGTGGTTTCAGCCGCCTCCTTTTATTCCTCCATACACCCTCTGGCAAAAGGTCAACCTTTCAATATTTTCTCATATCCATAAACCCGCTGATCTCCTCTGTCATATTGTCTAACAATAGATTTGCTACTCTTTCCAAACATACATGTGGTCTTTTCTTTGGAGCATCCATATCCACCAGAGAGGATCTTTGTCTTTACTCTAGTTAATCTTAAACAGCCGCAACCTGCAGTAAAGCACACAGATTAGATTTATTTTCCAAATGTGCTGTTTATGTACACAAAGATCCTTAGACAACCACACAAATATCAGGATATACTGCATGTATGAATCAGAAATTGTTCCAGTTGGAAAAGGCCTAATTCAAAATATCCAAGTGGAACATGGTGTTTACATGACACCGCATATTTCAGAATAATAGTGGAATATTATTTTGCATGTAAACATATGTAACGTAATATGTGCTAATTTAATTCAATTCAATTCAATTCAGTTCAGTTTTATTAGTAGAGCCCTATATCACAACAAGGTTGCCTCACAGGGATTTACAGAATTAGTTGGATATGAAAACACACAACAGTCAAATAAACAGTAGATGAAGGAAATGGATTAATGTCCTGGGTATCCCCCATCCTTAGACCCTCCTCGGCAAGGAAAATCTCCGAAACTCAGTGGGAAAAGAGAAACCTCGGGGAGAATCACAGTGAAGGAGAGATCCACCTCCATGGAAGGACAGGCTATAGATGCACCAGGACTGATGGATGTCCATTTGCAGATGTAGTACCAGTCTGTAAAGATGCAGTAGAATGGGAGCACATGAGGGGGTTCATCTCAGATCCTGTCGTCATTGGGCTCTAGGCGGCTACAACTGAAACAGTAGCCACTCCCGCAGAGGGGAGTGGGGAAAAGGGACACCGGGTGAATAGTGACGAATAGACTAAGTAAACTAAATATTGGAAATTATAAGTACAGATAAAAGTGGTCCGTAGTACCAGAAACAGGTGATAGGACTCGGTGCACTGTACTTCCCCCAGCATTATAGCTCCTAGGGCAGCTTAGACTGAACTGTGGGGTTCAGTCTGTTTTTAACTAGCCTGACCATAAGCCTTTTCAAACAGGAATGTTTTCAGTCTAATCTTCAATGTAGAGACTGTGTCGGCCTGTTTAATATTAGCTGGAAGCTGATTCCATAAGACAAGAGCTTGGTAACTAAAGGCTCTAGCTCCTACTGTACTTTTAGAGACCCTGGCAACTACCAGTAGGCCTGCATTTTGAGAGCAAAGTGTTCTGTTTGGATGGTACAGTACTTGAGCATCTTTGAGATAAGAAGGGCCCATACCATTAATGGCCTTACATGTAAGAAGGAAGATTTTAAATTTAATTCTAATCTCACCTGGAAGCCAGTGAAGGACTTGGAGCACAGGGGTGATGTGCTCTCTTCTATTAGTTCCTGTTAATAGTTTTGCTGCTGCATTCTGAACCAGTTGAAAACTTTTTAGTGAACTTTTAGGACACGCTGCGAGTAGGGACTTACAGTAATCTAATCTAGATGTGACAAACGTATGAATTAATTTTTCAGCATCATTTTTAGACAGAATATTTCTAATTTTGGCTATGTTGCGCAGGTGGAAGATAAGATAAGATATTCCTTTATTGATCCCACAGTCGGGAAATTCACAGTGTTATCAGCAGCAAACACATACAATACATACAAGCATACACATACGCGTAAAACAAACAGTCGTGTGAATTTGAATAAAAAAAGTGTTTAAAAGGAGAGTGCAAATACAGTTTGATATGAATGTAGTGCAAATGGTTAGAAATATAAAAAAATATATATAAATACGGATTTGAATATATACAGATTTGAACAGGTGCAGTTTTAGATATATAAATATGGTGCCTATAGAAAAATATAGGAAAAAGGCTGTTCTGCAGGCTTGGTTAATATGAGCTTTAAATGATAGATCTGGGTCAAATAGAACTCCTAGGTTTTTAACTGTGGCACTGGAGGCTACACTCATGTTGTCCAGAGTGACTGTCTGGTCAGTTAGGGAGTCTCTCACACTTTTAAGGCCTATTATAA